>NC_140574.1:6973767-7133767 GCF_057381845.1 Rhamphochromis longiceps
CAGATGTGTTGTGGGCAGCACGGTGGCAACAGTGGTTAGCATGCCTCACAGCAAGAAGGTCCTGGGTCTGACTGGACCAACTGGCTGGAGTTTTTCTGTGTGGAGTGTGCATGTTTTCCCAGTGGATGCTCTCGGGGTTTCACTTGAGTTTCCTCCCACATACTAAAGACTGTGATTCAAAATTGCCCATAGATATGAATGGTTGTCTGTCTCTCTGTGTAAGCCCTGTGACAGGCTGGTGACCTGTCCAGGCACCTGTACTGTGACCTGGACACCGCCTCTCAGCTGTTCACTTGCATCTCCAAGCCCGTCGACATTAGTTAAAGTCCAGATAAATGTGAGATTAAAAATTATATTTTCAATGGGGCAGGTTGTGTAGCTTAGCCATTTTAAGCTAAATGAAGGAACAGAGACTACTTTTTTTTTTAATCCTCTGGCAAATATGAGCTATATTCATTCAGCAAAGCCAAAATAGCATGAAAAAAAAACCAAAAACATAACGGCAAAAATTTCCCCAGGATTCTGTAAGGGTAAAAAATGTACTCAAGAAATGTCTGAATATGTGTTTCTTTTCTACCGACAGCGTCAGAAAAATGCCAGTGATGTGATTTTAACCCAAATTAAAGTATGATGACAGCACTACAGAAGCACCGCTGTAATTGGTTTAATGCCAACCTATCTGATCTGTTTTGATCATCTCAGAGAGAAATGGAAAGCCTTTTCCAAAGTGTCCAAACCCGAACATAAATATGATTATTCCACTATGACAGCAGATATTTTTACTTGATAGCAGAAAAAAGAACATGCTTGAAGATTCCTGCTCTGTGGAGAACATTAGGTACAGAACATATTGATCTGATATTATTACTTCTCATCACAGAGCTTATCTTATCTGGCAAGCTGTGACAAGACTGGCAGCAAGACATAAGAAGTACAAAAGACTGTCATTTCAAATCGTGTAATTGTCACAGTTAAACTATTCTGGCAGCTGTGACACCTTGAAATCATAGGTCAGTACTATAAAACTCAGCAGTCAGGTGAAAGAGGCAGACCGAGCCTGTGGCCCGTTACTTTGCCTCAGAGTTCATAGAGGGCGTAATAAAGGAAATTATACTAATAACTGGTGGGGGGATATGCATAGCAGGTTATGTAATTGTACTCTATATCAATCAATAAAGTCTTGACCTGGGAAATGAGCCCGACATTAAGTCGGGAGTTGGTTCCTTGGCACCTGCTGTGAGCACTGAAATGAAAATCAGCATGCAGTGATGAGGAGAAAGAAAGGCTGAAGCAGAGGGTCTATATCTGATTGAATGACAGGACTGCAGTGTGCCCAATGCATGAATGCATTGTCACAATGCACAATTAAAGCACCCGTTTTTCAATAAATACATGCACTAATTATATCTTGAAGCCCCAAGTGATAACTAATTATAACTCATCAGCAAATGGATACTTAAATAGTACACTAAATTGTACTTGCTCCTTTTAGTAACATAACACTCCAGAGGATGTGTGAGTTGCTAAGTGGAAAGTCAGCAAGTCAGAAATCAGGAGTCGGAAAACACTGAAGACAAGCACGCTGGATTAAATTAGTCTTCAAACAATTCTTGTGTTGCCATTGTCTGCTTGAGAAGAGTAACTTTTGAGAGTCGGGGAAAGTGTTTTAGTTTAAAAATGTCTTGTTCTACATCTACCATGTAAAAAAGTATTAGATTTACAGTTAAAAAATAATGAATGGTATTCAAAAATGCTGAAATTATTCAAACAGCAGTAAAATTAAGTGAAAAATGCTGTGTTTTCACTTAACTTCTGATTAGCTCCTCGCTCCAGTTAATGGAGGTTTTTACATTTATTGTTTTGATTTAAAATGTTTTTATTGTCCTGTGTCTATTTTATGATTTTAGATTTTATTGTCCTCCTTCTGCATAGCTTTTCTGTTCATTAGTCCCCTATTGTTTTACTGCTTAAAGTTCTACAGTCTTACTTTGTCAGCTACCTGTAAAGCACTTTGAACAGAACTATAGAAAATGCTATACAAGCTTATGTTTAAGGACTCTTTAAATGTTGGCTTTTGAATACTAGCAGCATATTTGGGAGTGTCATAGCAGGAATAATATGTTGTGACTTAATAAATGTATGTGAGTCAGTGAGACAGTGTGGTGTGTAGTTGTATTGCATACATATTTTATATATACATTGTATATCCACGTCATTGAAAGCTTTACATGCCACATATAAGGCTGTAATACAGTAGTTTGTGTTAAATGCATCTGTTTGTAGCTCTTTTCAAAGTCCAAGCAAAAGAAGAAATAAAGCAGCAAGAAGCAAACTTTTTCTGTTTGCATCATTTATGGAAATATTTCAAGGCACAGAAAAGAGGTATGGGATTCATGATCTTAGATTTTGTTTCTGCTTTTTACAGATGATGTGGTTCTGTTGATTCATCGAGCCTTGACCTCCAGCTCGCACTAGGGCAGTTTGCAGCGGAGTCTGAAGGAGCTGGGACGGGAATTAGCACCTTCAAGTATGAATCCATAGTTCTCAGCTAGAAAAAAAGGTTGGAGAGCCGATTTTTTTTATCATAAACAATTTACTTTCTACCCCAGGTGCAGGAATTTAAGTATCTTAATCTTGTAAGTGAAGAGTAGAGCTGATGGCACACAGTATGGTGTAGTCTGTTATTGTGAAGAGCGAGTATAAAAGTAAAGCTGTCAATTTACCAGTCAATCTGTATTGTTACTCTCACTTATGGTCATGAGTTGTAGGTACAGACCAAAGAAATGAGATGGCAAATACAATCCCGTCTTCCTTCTCTCTCCCCAACTGATCATGGCAGATGGAACCAACTGGTTCTGCCGGAGGTTTCTTCTTGTTAAAAGGAAGTTTTTCCTTCTACTGTCGCCAAAGTGCTTGTACATAGGGGGTGATATGATTGTTGGGTTTTCTCTATATGTATTATTGTAGGGTCTACCTTACAATATAAAGCAACTTGAGGCGACTGTTGTTGTGATTTGGCACTGTATAAATAAAATTGAATTGAACTGAAGTGGCAGAAATGAGATTCCTAGAATGGCTCTCTCTTAAGGATTGGGGGAGGAACTCAGTCAGTGAAGAGGGACTCACAGTAGAGTCACTGCTGCTCCATGTCAAAAGGAACCTCCCCCCTTTACCTTGGTGCTTGGATGTTGAAACTTGGAAGTGATATCAGTCCCAAATTAGCGCATTAGAGAAAAACAAGGTTTGTTTTGGTTCTTTAGAGAGGTAGAGCCATTCAGATATCCCTAGCAAAACAGCATAATATTCATTTTTTGCACTTAAAAACACAGCTGCAGCACACTCATAGATATAGCATGGTCAGGACTCTGTAAATTAATTTTTTTAGTGAGTCATAAATACACAATATTGGCATTACAGATTAGAATTTTGACATAAATAGTGTTTAGTGTTCACTGCCACCATCTTGGATTGTTAACTTGGGGTTGCTCCAACCAAACTCAGGTTTAAATTCTGACTCGGAAATCAGAAATTTTGACTTATTAAGAAAATCATTGTTAGACTGCTGCCCCCCATGATTTGGACTAAGATAAGTAGCAGAAACACGACACCCATTTTTGTCTACAGTACGATGGAACAGCTGCTGGATTTTTGTTATGTAACCTTTGTGATCCAGTCCAATCCATCTCCATAACCATGAGGCCAACTGGTTTCAACTAACAATCAAAAACCTCAGTATGAAAGGTTGAAAAAGGTCAGATCTGAAAGGCCCAGCCAAAATGATTGTCATAGGTTTGCGGAGAGAAACTACACACTCCTTCATAGGTCAATGAAGTGTTTCCTTTAAAGGTCAGAAATGTATGTCTTTTCCACCTACTTTCCTTCAAAGGCCCAACACACTTTTCTGATCTCTGTGACACATAAAGGAGCTCTGAAAGTTTCAGCTTCGCAAACCGGCAACCACGTTTAAACTTCATGCTGGGTGGAGACTTTTGGAGTCGATGGTGTGACGATACCAGCGGCGCTTCAGCGGAACAAGGCACAATGCCACCACTACACAAATGGCAATAATCTCTCCATCAAATAAAAGGAAGAAAAAAAAATCTAATAAGCATATTAACGATGAGAGCAGAGTGAATTTTAATCACAGATAAGGACTTTATCAGCCTTTTGTGGGCATAAATCTATTCCACACTTCAGCTTGTCTGAAAGATATTGCAAACTAGATTGAGCTTGTACGAGACAGGGAGGGAAGAAAAAGTCTTGTTCATTATGAAAACATTAGCTCCAAATCCATTTGTTTTCTATGCTAAAATGGTTCCAGACCAGAATATTAGTCCAATCTGCTCTGAATAATGAAATCATTAATATGAATTTATTAAAACGTGTGGACTTATCCTTTTAATGTCTCTGAGCTTTTTCTTTTTATATCAGACTACCTTTTAGTCCGTGCCACACAGAGAAAGCCCCGTGAGTCGGTTCTGTAATTAAGACACATTAACACATAACACCTAACAGACTTGCTCAATTACCACAACGGCTATTAAATTATATTGGAGCTAGAGGCAGTGGAAATGGTGGTGTTCATTATGGAAACTGCTATCCACATATTTCCATCGCTGAGCAGCTTTATGAACTTATAAAAGATGCCAGGAAGAAAGGACGGATTCTTTTTTACACTGGAATTCCTTTGAATGCAGGTTTAAATGTTATTTTTATAATAACAATAATATTTTGTCACTCTTGAGTAAAAAACAAAGACGATTATTCAAATATATTTGCATGTGTTGTAAACATCCAGCCCCTTCTTTTGTGTATCTAGGCAGGAAAGAAACTCTTTCACTAAAATTCTTGAGGTTGGATGGCGGTCCAGCCATGAGTTATGCAATGCAAATGTTATTATGCACTTAAAATAAATGTATGTGGCAGAAATGTTCCCTGGAACACTATTTTGAGGTTTTGTAATTTGGGGGTTGGAGCATATTTCAGAAGCCTCAGCTGTACTCACAGTAGAGTCTGTGGATGTGTTTAAGTCATAACAGTTTCATAAACACGGCACGGTCACAGAAACAAGAAAATGTTTTGTGTTGTAGCACCCCCTCCTGGTGGATGTTGTGCTTTACAGTGACGTCCTAGCATTATTATTTGAGAGGTTTACCTGTTGTTTGGTTTACCTAAATAAGAATAAGATTAGCTGACGTAATGTAAAAGTAGGTTTTAGATAATATAAAAATGCAAGCAAGGAGCACAAGGATAGCACTTTAAGTAAAGGGGTTTTTGTAACACAACAACAAGCTCATGTAGGCATTACAGTTATATTTAATGAGGTTTAGTTAAACAAATAGAAACCCATACTCTCAGTCTTGTGGCACATGTGCATCTCATGCCAGTGCTATTTAAACACAAGTATATGCGGTATATATATTTTTTTCTGATTCACATTCATGAGAAATATGCGACTGAGGATATCAGTATGACGAAAAGGGAAGGTGTACAGGAAGGTAGTGAGGCCTGCTATGATTAATGGTTTGGACACTAACAAAAAGAAAGAAGGCCAAGCTGGTTTTACAGAGTTTAAGATCCTAAGATGGGTGTGACCAGTATGGACAAAATTCAAAATAAGCACATCAGAGGGACAGACGGTTTGGAGACAAAGATAGAAAGACAAAGAGAAGGTTTAGATATGTGCAGAGTAAGGATAAAGGATAGACTTCTTTTTTCTTTTGCTCTTTTGCCATCAGAATTATTGTCTAAAGGCGAAGAAAGATGCCCAACGGATTTACTTTACCAAATGGACCATCCCAGCCTTGCCGTATTGGTCTATTTGATTCACCTTTTATTGTTTATTTTATTTTCACTTGCTAAATACGGGACAGACTTGACTGGGGAAAAGAAAGAGGGAAAGAAAAACAGCGGGGAAGAGGGACGGGGATAAAGGGCAAAAAACAAAAAACAAACAAAATAAGCAGACAAAAAATACATCTATCAATCACCTGGATCACCTGTTGAGAAAGAAAAAAGAGAAAACAAGAAGAAGAAGAAAAAAGGGCAACATAATAAACAACATCACGATGATCTATGTGAATGTAACAGTAAATACTAAACATTATTGTGCAGCACGTAAGATCGACAGCGCACAGTGTGCTTTGAGGTAGGAGCCAAAAAGGGTGTAGTTTGTGTGTGTGAGCACCCGTGTGTACACCTGTGAGCATGAACGCGCTTGTATTTAAAAGGTTCCTTCATGTAATGATCTGCTAGAGGGTGTGGGGGGGCCACTGCCCCGTCCTCCAGGGCATGAAGCAGGTATGGAGGAGATCAAGACTCCAGACATTCAGAGGCCCTCAGAACACAAGAGACCAAGGAAGACCAACAGAGGGGCAGCCGCGCCACTGTCCCAGAAAGAGCTGAGGAGAGTCCCAGATGAGGGCTCACTCAGCAGCCGCGGAGCAGAAGCCAGGGGGGGTTGCAGTGACGTGCCCGTGAGCTCCGCCGGCAGCCAGCTGTGCCAGAGTGACCGAGCCCCAGGCCGAGAGGCCGAGGGCACCCCACCCCCGAAGTGGCCCGAGCGAGCCCCAGGCTCCAGGCCCCGACAAGCAGCCACCAAGGAGTGAGCCAGTGTGTACCTGGACGCCCACCCCGCACACAAAGAACCACCAATGCACCGATGTCTGAGGGCGTCTGCCACTGGTAGAGGAAGTGGTGGGGGGAGATAGGCCTCCATACCTTGGAGGACCTGAGGATAAAGGATATACTGACACAACAGACAGGAAGAAAAGAGGAAGGCCACAAAGAAGATTTATGGATGTAGTGAAGGAACACATGCAGAGGGAGAGGAGGGCAAGATGGAGGCAGATGATTCACTTTGGCGACCCCTAAAGGGAGCAGTCAAAAAAAGAAGTAGAAGACCAAAGTTTCACATGAATCATTTTGTTTCTCCCAGTTCCCAGTTTCAGTAAAAACACTATGTGAAGTATTATATAAATCCTTACATATTTCATTTTTGTGTCTGAAATCATTGTACGCTTTATCAAATATTCTTTTCAGTACTGTAACTGTAAGTCAGTAAGATTTTGATAAAAGTAGTATGCCATTTGGTATCTGTGTGTTAAATAAGACAGGTTTTAATTCGTGATTTTGTCTGTTCTGACATATGTGAAATGTTTGTGGCATTTTCAGTGTCTTCTGCACAGGTGAGTCTGTGTTATGAGAAATCTGTGTTTCAGAACTGCATTGACAGTGCTGAGAACGACAGTCCTGGCAGGGGTGCAATCACAATACACAAATAACAAGTTGTTATTTGTTAAATCTGTTGCAACAAATGCTTCATGTTCCTATATATTTTTTGTGATTTCAATAGATCAAGTGGCACAACAGACAGACTGAATGACTGACTGACTGACTGACTGATTTACTTAAAGGAAAACTCTTGCTTCACATATTAACACCATTAGAGGGCAGCAGAGAAACATAACAAGGTAGACCCTAAACTGCTCTAATCTCCCTCAATACTATATCCATCCATGCATTCTCCTCTACTTATCCAATTCAGGCTCACAGCCTATCCCGGGTACCATAAGGTGAGAGGCAGGACCAGTCTGTCACAGGGCTATCACAGAAAGAAAGACAACTACTTGCATTCACATTCATGAGCAATTTATAATGATCAATTAATCTACTCTGGGAGGAAGCCCGAGTACCCACACAGACATGTGGAGACATGCAAACTCCACACAGACAAGCCCCAGGCAGATGGTGGATTCAAACCCAAGAGCTCTTTGCTGTAAGATAATCATGGCAACCAGCGTGCTGCCCTAACAGACCATGCTCTAAGATAAAACCTTGTGCAGTGAGAATAAACTATATGAATGAATTCTATAGCATACCTCACAAGGTATAAGTCGGTTGGCCATATTTTATGAGATGTATTGTATATTTCATTTGATCGGTTTTCTAATAAAAGCCAAACACAGTGTGATTGTAAGTCAAGTTTAAACCAATGACTGTTTTCTACAGTCATTGGTTTAAATACAAATTTGCAATTCCAAATTCATCACTGTCATTATAACACAATTAGACTGGTCCATCTCTATTTTATCTACTTTGCAAATGGTTCCATTCTTATATTTAAACAGTAATGGCACACAGTGTTCTTGGATGGCACTCCATTAAACAAGCAAAAGAGTTTTTAGGATGAGACTCAGTTTTAATATTTATATACATCAAGACTGATGGGTCAAATGTGACTTTTCACATGCAGACATCACATTTCCCTGACTGCAACTAGCACAAGAACATATCTGGTTTAGCACAGCAGTAAATCACTGTTAGAGTAGATATTTGCTGTGGTGTTCACCAATGACTACTGTGTGGCTGTGGGTGCTGGAAGAACAGTAAAACTTTCCTGCCATCCATTTTAAATACAGTGACTCCATTAAATGGGCATCATTGGTTGTTTTTATTCCTATAGATATCACCTGTAGGTAGCTTCCTATCCTACAGGCATGGCCAGTAAGCTGCAACCGTGCTTTTCTATCTGTCAGGTTAATCTAACAAAACTTACAAATCACTCACAAACAGAACAGATCTTTGGCTGATAAAGTCTTCACAAAAGTGCAGCAAAGCAGCTGAAAAACAGGATTTCTTTACCTAAAGCTGATTTATATGCAATGTAACATATAAATGGCCTGTATTTGTATAGCGCTTTACTTAGTCCCTAAGGACCCCAAAGCGCTTTACACAACCAGTCATCCACCCATTCACACACTGGTGATGGTAAGCTACATTGTAGCCACAGCCACCCTGGGGTGCACTGACAGAGGCGAGGCTGCCGGACACTGGCGCCACCGGGCCCTCTGACCACCACCAGTAGGCAACGGGTGAAGTGTCTTGCCCAAGGACACAACGACAGAGACTTTCCAAGCTGGGGCTCGAACCGGCAACTTTCCGATTACAAGGCGAACTTCCAACTCTTGAGCCACGATCACCCCCAACATAACATAAAACAATACAACATGAAACAATGTTTTAAATAACAAAAATTAATTCTCTGAACTCTTCACCACATTCAAACAATAAATATGTGATGTACTGCAAAATACATTTATAAGTAAAAGAATGGGAAAAGATTGTAAGACTTTGTCCCTCCATGCAGTGCAAATGAGAGCATCACAAATACAGTTATGAAAATTGGGGTAAATTTTGCTGAGGAAGTATTGAATCATGATCACCTCATAGCAATTTCCAAAGAAAGAAAGACCAAGTCTGTCAGCTTCTGTTTAGATAGGTGGATAGACAGCTCGGCTAAATGGTTCTAATTTATGAGCCCGGGGTCTCAGGTGGGCTGTATGTTAACAACTGTCTGGAGGTTCGGAGAGAGCACACTGGCTGTCTGGCTTGGGTGACAGCCAAATGCTATTCATCACACACTCCCATAGAGAAACACACATTCTCTTCCAGCTGACCTTCTCACTGAAGCACAGAATCTAGCAGATGCTAAAGATATCAAGAGGCAGCTCAGTGAGTGCGAGTAAAATGTATTCCCGTCCAAATTTGTGTATGTTTTCGAAACCTTTCGTTTTCTTTCACCTTTTCTGTTTGATATGCCTGCTACAAAACAGATTCACATTACTTGCCTTGGCTAAAAAGTGCCACTAAGATTCAAAGCCACAATTACAGCTGGTGTTTATACATTGTGTGAATCTTACAATTAATCTCAACTAATGTATGCATTTGGATACTGGATATGCATTATTTACAGTATCCGTAACAGCCTTCCTAAACAATAATACACATAATACAAACAAGAATAGTATTTCTGCTGGTTTCAAAAAAGAATATGTAACATGTGAAATATTAGCTGTGTCTAACTTTTAAATAAGTTAGGTAAATGGACTCTTGTTCTATTGACATCTGGACTTTCAATTAAAAAGTATTTGACAAACATAAATAAATACAATCTTCCTTCAAACTCACATTGTGCAAGCGTGTATGTGTATGCAAAACTCAACAGCTACAGCTCTGCTCACAGTCCTCGTCAAGGAGAGCTATTGATAAAGGAGAAAGGTTCAGCTTGGGTTGTCATGCTGTCTGATATCACGTAACAGGTGGACTCGAAGGTCTGGGTCCAAAGAATGTTCTGCTATGTCTGCCTTGCAACTTCCCTAATTTCTGTTATAGCAATTCCACTTCATGTGAATGAGCTAGAGGGATGACTACTCCCAGTAAAAGCAAAGTTAAGTTTTTCTTTTCTTGATTTTAGGAGTTTTCTTCGATTCTTAAGCTTTGCTGAAACAGAAGAAAGCAGTGACAACAATTTTAAAAAGTAGTTTCCTTAAAAGTACCGCTAGTGTGTGATTAATCTTTCGACACTACGAATAACCCCAGCGATAACTGCCTCACAAACAGTCCGCTGAGGAAAAAGTCCTCGCTGGCTTTAGAAACTGGGGCTGTGGTATTTTTAAGCACTAAAGATCTGTTGCCATAATAAAAGCACAAACTGTGTGTCATCCAAAATGAAGGCAAATAGAAGTAAGCCCAGAGGTGCTGTTGCGTTTAGCGCTAAGCTTATAAGATTAGTGTTTTGATTTCCATCCATTTACTCTCCTACATACTGGTTGTTAATTACAGCAGTACTGTGATGACAAAGAGGTCAGAGCAGATCAGCCACTGGAACTCTGCCTGAGACAAGAAGACTGCTGCTCTCAGTCACCAGGTCAATAGAGCTGCTACTGATAAAATGCACATTGATCTATGGGTTTAAGGTCACTGAATGTGCTTTCAGTTCACAGTGACAGGTTCAAGCTGTTGTGTGGTGGAGCAGCAGATACAAAGGCGACACAACAGTCAGTGGAGGAAAAAACTAAAAACTGTTGTGCGCTCAGAAAACAGATGTAGTGCTGGATGACTGCAGACAATGTCAATGAATATTTTCTCAGATTTTACAGCAGAGGTTAAACCTCTCAACAGAGACATCCAGAGGAATGAAGTCCTTTAACAGGGTTAAAACCCCCTGTTTAAATATCTACTTCCAAACTCTTTCTGAGCATGTTAAAAAACCCAACCCATATTGCTATTTTGATGCTTTTTCCAGCCTTAACTTTGCAAGCTCAACCAGTTTAATCATCATATGTACTTGTGGTAGAATTACATAAAAACAAACATCTTATTGGAATTCCTGGTAGGAAATATGCCAATAAAAAGAAAGTAAAATTTTGTTTTCCAATCTGGAATCCAACTTGGAACTCGCCAGTTGCAATTAGGAAGTTATAATTATGTCGACAGTCACATCCTCTAATTGCTAACCAGAAACAACACAACTTCAAACTTGTGCCAAACATAAGGAAAATTTGTACTTTGCTTGATTTTGTTTTGAATCTCACAGCACACTCGTTCTGCCCACTTCACATAGTGTTTACTCAGCTAACCAACCTTGACCCAAAACCCAACCGGAGCACAACAAACCCTGCCAGCCTGCAATCTCCAACATCTCATGTGGTTTTAGCCGCACAGCTAGCTACTGGCTAACAGGGCATGCTAGGCTACACAAGGCGCAAGAAAAGAGTGTGTGCCTGTGAGTGAGTGTGCCTGTGAGTGATTATAATTAGAAAATGTTCCACTCACTTGCAATTACAAGGCCCTCCGCAGAGTGTTATTAAAGACTCATTTTGCTTGGTTGTGC
Source organism: Rhamphochromis longiceps (assembly GCF_057381845.1). Taxonomy (NCBI): domain Eukaryota; kingdom Metazoa; phylum Chordata; class Actinopteri; order Cichliformes; family Cichlidae; genus Rhamphochromis; species Rhamphochromis longiceps. Next base: position 6,985,442 of record NC_140574.1, read on the forward strand.
CTCTTAAATGGCTCCCATGTGGTGTTTGTTTGCCTTTGCTACATGGTTGGCGTGGACAACAGAGTTTGCTACAGCCAGGAAGAGAAGCTTCTCCTCAAAATGTTAACCTGTGGTAAAGGGGTCACAACGGGTGCAGAGGCTGTCATGGAAAATTAAATCTGTATATACACACTGATAAAGTAAATTTTTGTTTATTCATTCTAAATAAATGTGGTCCCCCTCTCTTCCTAGCCTGAAAATTTACCCCACAGATAAACTCTTGCGTTCCGAACTTCTAACCCACCACGGCTTTCCTGAAAGAAATCAAACTGAGATCTCTGGTTTTTGTTTTCAGATGAGTTCATGATGTTATCGTAAGACTTTTGTCCCACGGCCATGTAAAAATAATCCAAGTACTTTAATTATGCACAGAATAATTACAGGAGGTTAGGACTGACCTTGTCCTGAGGAAGGACGACGGTTTAGTCAGTGGCCATCCAGGAAAAGTAAAATTGTCATTTTTCTATGTGTACCCAGCATTTATGGGAGACGTTATGATTTTTAAAACTCCTTGCGCTTTTTCTTTGACGTATTGCACCTTTGAACAGTAACAAATTAAAGAACCATAATTCAAGTCTGAACTTCTTTCAGTAACAGTTTCATCCCTGCGTGCTCGTTGACGCCTTGTATGTGTGGTTATGAATAGGATGTAATACAGGTGCTGTTTTTGTAAGGGATATTTTTTTCTTATGTGTGTTTATCCGGCAATGTTACTGCTGACTTTAAACAAATCCCCCTACTATAAAGTCACAACTCCACACTACATAACCTGCTGCCATGTGTCAGAAGAAACACAATCTGTAGACTGCTTTTATATATTCAGGATCTATACTATATGAAATCATGATGATATGAAATTGTAATTATTAATATACCAAAACCAGCATTATGGGCATATCAAAAAAGTCTTACAAATATTGTTTTCAAGTGTGCATTGAGATGCATGAGACTGCTGCAGCAAAGTAAGATCAGAGTGTGATCATGGTATAGCTGAATCTGTGCTGCATGTCTTGTAAAGCAGAAAATAAAGTTATTAATTTGATTTTGGCAATCACCTCCACATATTGCAATATGGCAATTTGATCATAAATCAGTCATCTGCTTTTGTGGCCTTTGCTCATAAATCTAAATCTTTACATTCAGCATTTTGTGATGCCTAAATCTGACCCGCAAAGTAGCCCTGTGCTCTGACATTTATTCACCCTATGTGCCTGTCAGCAGTCACAGCTTAATCCAGGAAGGTGATAATGGAGCCTCCAGCTCCTGGTCTGTAAAACGAATCACCATAAAGTGCTTCCTTCTAAGGCTGAGAAAATTTATAGTTACAGATCCTATCATTTCTCCTTCTGTTTAATGTCTTCAGCAGAGCGATCTGTCTTTCATTAACTCATGCACACTTGTTTATTATAAAATAAATCCACAATTTAGACGTCTGACTGGATAAAGCATTAGCAAGAAACTAGGCTCCTTTACTGTTTAGGTGAGAGTAAAATGAACTCATAGGAGCATTATACTTTAACATTTTGTTTACTTCATTTAAATTTCTGTTAGGGCTTGCTTGTGTTAATTTAGTTGCTCCCAATTTTGTAGATTCTGTCTAGTTTTTATTAGTTTTTATTTAGCATTTCTTTGTTGTTATTATTATTATTATTATTATTATTATGTAATGTGTTTTTGTGAAAAAGTCATCCAAATCTGAATAAAAATATGAATTAGTGTGTCCTTATGCATGTTTTGTTGACAAAGCCAACCATTTTAATATACATATTCTATATATTAGATTTTTTTTAGCTTTATTTAAGTAGTTTTAGTTTATTTTAGTAGTAGTAGAAAAGTATAGTAGTATAATAACCTTGCTTCATCAGGCAATAAGATAAGCTATTTTCTGTCTAATCATTTTCACTATGATTTATTTCTTTATCTTTAATTGTGGATAATACACTCATGGTTTAACTTGTCAATGATCTGGTTCATTACTGGACTACATTAACCACTGGGTGGCGCTGTACAACAGCAAAAATGTGACTAGAAAAACTGCAGTTTTCATTTTCCCTCTTATATTTCTTTTTCTGGGCCATTTACAAAAATCTCCAGTTAATGGTGTAGTTGTGGCTGCTGTCATTGGCAAAGATATTTATTTTCATTTGATGCTAACATCCCACCTACTGCTGACAGCCCTGACCCCTCTCCTTAAGGGACTAATTATATTGTACAATAGCCATCTAACATCTCACAAACCAATTTTGACTGCGCTCCGTCCCGAAGCAGCAGCTGTTTTCTCACTCCACACTGGCCGTCAAGGGTCATGGTCTGCGCAGAGCTAGAATGCTGTTTCCAACCGTGGACCTTCACGGGGCAGTGGGAAAGAATGAGTCAGTGCAGTGGAACCTGAGGGAAGTGGAGCTCCCTCAGCTTGTAAGTTTATGAAGAGTAAGGGTGTGTCGTCAAAAACGTTTCTCATCCATTGCAAAGAGCCTTGCTTAAGGGTGAGTCAGGGATAGTCTTGATGGAGGGAAAAGCGCTGTGTTTCCCGTTCTTGCCCTAGATTCATCCAGCCTGTGGAGCTTACAAACATGCATTGTATCATCACCAGTTATCTTGAAAAGGCTTTATTCCATGGAGCCCTCTACTGTCATAGAAGATGATTTCATAGTTGTTTAATTACAAAACAAGCGTATAAGGCAACATTAAAAGATTTAGAGGTCTTTAAATTTAACGCTTATACTTATTTTTAACCTCAGATTTGTACCAAATTTACGATATGGTTTCTGCTTCATGCTGTAATGTGGTGAGAAAGAGGCACTGCATTGATGCTTGAGAAGTTTCTTTATTGGCTAAACACCACAAGCAATACCAAATGGAGATGGCAAAGGGTATTAGAATGGAAATGGATAATATTCCCTCCCTCTGAGCTCTCCTGCATCGCATGCACTCACATATCTCATCTCCACCAGTCTGGTTCCCTACATGGGTCTTATTTTCATTGCCAGACACAGCCAGCAGCCTCTGCTTCCATTAACAGCTTACTGCTGTGAAAACATGAAGAGGAGAGGAATAAACTGTGATGCTGATGCTGTGTTGAACAAAAGACCCATACTGGACCAAAAAAGATGCACATTTAATTCCCCCTTCTTTTTTCTTCTTTTTTTTTTTAGCTTTTAGAGAATATACTAAAAATATAAATTACAAACTTAACTGTGTCTATGCTACTAAAACTGTGTTTAAACTCGTAATTATTACCCATATGAGTATGTGACCCTAAATTTCTTATTATTTTAATGTGTTTCTAAGTTGTTCCTGGGTGTCCAGCTTTGGGTAGTCAGATCATGAGAGCTGGACTTGATAAGCTGTGAATCACTTGCATATGCTCTGACTGTATCATTAATGTATAACAACCTGCTGGCCCATGTGTCTATTTGATAGACAGAGCAGAGATGCCACAGTGTGCAGGATCAAGCGTGCTACATTTTTATAACAATCTCAAAGGCTTCTGCAGAGGTGTGTGGAAAATTAAATGTGTTTTCTTGTACTGTAAAACATTACCACCATGAAATGATCTAATTTTTTAATCCTTCTTATCAAACCTATGAGAGGCCTTCAATGAATTATGTTTTAACCTACAGCACTAAGAAGTCCTAGGCCTAGGATTTAATGCAAAGGATATTAAAGAAAGTTTAATATAATATATACTCAAAGTTATCACTGAATTTCAACATTTTAAAGAATGAGGTTCTAATAGTGGCATAAGTAATAGCAGATTTACTATTAGTAGAATTGCTGCTATGTCCCCTGCAGGAACACCGAATACATTTGCCTTAGTCTTGTACATCACTTCCACTGCGTCCATTATGTTTTTGTTGTGATACTCATCTTTCATAACTGTTCCTCTATTCCCATCTAATCTCTCTGCAAGGGTACCAAATGAGTCCACTGAAGCCTCCATAATGGCCAGAAGAAGAATCCCACTGTTTGATGGTTCAGTATGAAGCATGAGAGCTCACGGTGGGATTCACCTCAGCTGTACACCTCATGAAACGCCCAGGAGAGGCAATCCAATCATTCTGGAGCTGCAGGACCCGGTATGAAACCCATCAGAAACTGGTTTTGGCTGTAGTATATACAGGGAGCTTTATGTTGGGAAGGAAGCTGTTTTTAGATGGATTTGGTCTTGCTGGGCACATCATGTCAGATTTTGTGTTGGTTTAAATATGATATACTGCTGAACCTACTGCTAGAGTATATGTCATTTTCAAATGAAAATAGCTAATGTGGTGTTGGGGAATATACCAAAAGCAGATTTGCTGTATCTAGAATCTTGCTATATCCCAAGGGGATGCAGCTTATTTTAAATTTAGCCAAAAATACTATGAGGATCAGTGTGGCGTTTGGTAGCATGACAAAATGGTTTGAGGAAATGAGAGCTCAGAATGATATGCCTTCAAAACACTGTGCAGTACGTTAATTACATCAAATGAAATTATGCATGGACCTAAAATTGGTAGTTCAGATGAGATGCAATGTAATTTCCTTTTTATGACGTCTCATTTTATTTACCTTTGGGAAACTCAAAATTACTCCCAAATTACCTGAAATGATTCTGAGTGGCTAAAAGGAGTGCAAGACAGAACCAAAAGTTCTGGGGTAAAATATTTAAACCTGTAATTATAGCTGACCCACCTCTCCAGCCCAAGACATTTTCATATTATTATTATTATTACTTTATAAGTATGCATTTCTTTGAATTGAACAGTTATTTTTTGATGACATGTATTGATCTATATGCAGTTTGGGGAAAGTTGTTATTTTTATTATAGGTTTTGTAATTGTATAGCTGCTACAGCTATTCCTATACTTGTATATATACATAACAAATTAAGAGACTATCATCTGGGCTGCCATATGAATCACGATCTCGTGCCCATATATGACAAAAGGGGATACCATGTGTATACCAATAAGTATTTATCCAAATATCTGACTTTACTGATCACTATTACAACAGACAGGAATTCACGACAGTACCTGTATGTTCGCACATAATCACTACAAATGGAGTACCTGACATGTGTTGTGATGTTTGGATCTGACATGCTGTACCTTAAGTGTCCAGCTGACTCATGTGCATGAGCTGAAAGACACAAAGTGGGGACAACGGCAGCCCAGGCCACGTGGAGTTGGTGTCTGGTGCCACCATGCTTACAGAACGTCATTATCCACTTATTGAAAGAGGGCTATGATTTGGCAGCTTCTCAGGACAGCAAGACTACCATGGGCAGTGCAGCCCAGCATTACAAACCATTGTTCTGCTACTGCTGGACAAACAGTATCAGGCTTTCTGAAACCGACTGTTTATGTAGATGGATGAAACACTATGGCTTTATCTTTTTATAACTTTTTTGGCATGTCTGGGGTTTTTTTTAGTATGACAATCAAAGCTCCCAAGTGTTTCACACTCAAAAACATGTAGCAAAGAAAATTTGGCAGTAATAGCAGAATGCCATACATGATTCTTTGGAGTGAAACAAAGACAAAGTGAAACCTACTGTATACTTTTCTACCCATTCTGCAACTTTTTGGTTTACCAATTTCCAAGAGTCATTGCAGTAACCCTCCTGTATCTTTATCTAGGATGGGCTGTTAGTGGTAAGCTATGCCTGCTGATTTTCTGCTCAGCACATTTTCCTAGACTTGGATTATTTAAGAGGTCAAAATTCAAATCACACAAATTAATTATGCTCCTGTAACACTGTGAATCACCAAAGCAGGTAACCTGTAGGTCAATGACTACCTCATCAGTGTGCAGTGTGTAGTAAGAGAACAAGTCAGTTTCTCATATCTGAGGTGTGGAGGTGCTGCCAAGCTTCCACAAGAGTGGAAACGTATTAGAAAACCAGTGTCTGACTATATGTGTACTATGTGTAATATTTTCTTTTTTTGTGTTCCACCTCTTCATGCAGTTCATCTCTGCTTATTGCTTATATGCTATGCTGAGATTATTGATTTTACAGCTACTTGAAAAGACAAACGCTGTAATCAGGGGCAGTAGCATAGGGACCAACACTTCATTTGGTATATGGAGCATTTAGTGGATATATAGAAGATTCCCCAGAGGACTGAAATGTGACTTCCTTTTTTTGATGTTTTACTGAAGTTACATTAAACCAGTACAAATTTATTAACTCTGAGTGAATTAAATGGCACAGTGGCCTAGAACAGTGGTCCCCAACGCCCGGGTCACGGACCGGTACCGGACCACGAGAGCTGAGGCTCGGGTGTGAAATGTATCGTTTTCAGGGTTTTTATCATTAACCCCTGGGTCTTTTCCCATGTTGTAGTTGTGTGCCTTATTTTGAAAGAAATATTTACGCGTTACCATAGCGGACCATAGAGCATTGAGGGGCAGAGAGGAGGATGTTACTCTCAATGTGGTTGACGCATTTCAGGAGGACGCTGCTAATAAAGTGAGTTCGTGTTTATTATTATATTTACAAAATACCACAGTTTTTGTTATGGTCGTTTCATTTTATGTAGTTGCATTTATCCGCAACACCTTAAAGGCTGGTCCGTGAAAATATTGTTGGACATTAAACCGGTCCGTGGCGCAAAAAAGGTTGAGGACCGCTGGTCTAGAACACTCTCACAAAACAGATTCTAAAACTCAAAATAGCCACTCATGTTGCAAGTGGTTTGTTAACTTCATTTCAATTTATTCACTTAATCTGTGTCATTCTCCACAGACAACATTATTATAACAGTCAAGTCTGACAAACTGTCACTAACACAGAAACAGAAGCCAACATTCTGTGATTGAAAGCTCAAATGTCTAAACCGTTTTTGGCCCAAAACGCTGGCATCAGGGTATGAGAACCCTTTTATCAAAACACTCCTTTTCATCACACTCCTCGGCTTCTGCCACTGCTGTTTGTTTTAAAGGAAGAAGCGGAAAGCGTAGCTCTAAGTGTGCTGTTCCATTGTCCGGGACTCTTGATGGTTGACCGAGTTAACAAATGTGTCTTCAGATGGCAGGAGACACTTAAGATAAACCTGGCCTTGGTGTAGTTCCTGTGCCATCATAAGCTGCTTGACATACACAGGAAGTGGCCTGGTTTATGTCCCTTTTAATGACTATATAGTTTAGGAACAGCAACGTGGAGGAAGTGCTTGGTCGTGTTTACATACCCAGGTAACAAATGGCTAAGAGAAGGTACACAAGGAGGATAGAGAGAAGAAGAGGGTGTAATGAGTCATCCTTTGCCAGGAATTGTGTGCCAGGTTAAGTTCAGGAAAGCAAAGAAATAATGGTGGAGAGAGAAAAAAATAACTGGATGCTTGTATGCTTTGAATAATGAACTGTAACGACCTAAGTAGGAAAACATAAAGACTCCTGAAAACATTCCAGATCTCCTTTGGACCTGATTCAACACAAACAATATTACAGTAACTACCCAAGTGGTTCTGTGGGTTTTTAACTAATTACCTTATTATGGAATACTTGGCATCCAAACAATTTGATTTTAAGATATATTTTACTAACATTTCTGGGTGGTGTGGTAAATAGCACCATTGAATTTAAATGCTAGGGCCTTTCTATTTGGATATTGCATGTTTTCCTTGTATTTGAGTGGGTTAATTAGGTAGGTTAAATGGTGTTAAATCTAAATGTTCTCTCTGTGTTAGCCCTACATTACATCTGCGACCTGTCCAAGGTATTTCCCTCCTCTTGCCCTATAACAGCTGGAATTGGCTCCAGCTCAGCTGTGACCCTGAATTGGATAAGTGGAGGGAAATGGATGCTAGAAACTTTTGCCATCCATTAATTTTTTGAATTTATGAATCTATTTTTTACCAAGTGATTAATAAAGCTCTGTACTTTATCTTTTGTTACCAAAGTTTTCCTTTCTTTGATTTCAAGTAATTGCTGCTCAGTATTTATTGTATGTTAAGGATTTCATTCTCTTTAGCTAAATTTGACACTCCCAATTTGCAAAATTACTTCAGTTTCCCATTACATCCATTGTAACAGCACAAACAATGTCATCCAACTGGGTTCTTGCAGCTGAACGTACCGTGCTGACAGGCATGCATTTACTGGAACCTCATGTGAATAACTGAAGCATGGATAAGGTCAAAGGGGAATTCTTGCCACATAGCTGGCCCACACAAGCAGAACTGCTAATAGACAGAGAGATTCATAGAAATCTCATACCCTCCTGTATGCAGGACTCACATACAGTATGTATTGATAGAGGTATGTGCATGCAGACACGGAGAAACACAAACAGAAGGTACTCGGCAGTAAATATCTACACACGCTCAATTCTTTAGCAGCGACAGCAGCTGCTTCATAGATATGTGTGTCTCCACAGTGCTCTCCACATTTCTCCCATTTCCCAATATTAGAGCTAAGCGGGAAGTCCATCTGCTAATAATGCACTCAGCAAATGAGCGATAGCCACCACTCGACATCCAATACGCAGGAAATGTGAACAGCTGCCGTATGGTGAAGAGTTGCTTTCACCAAGCGGACGTGTTGGGGGGCTCCTCCTTCCTCTCTGCCTGTTCTTGTAATATAAGGCCGTCTGTTGCTGTGGCTTGACATACACTGAGGAACACATGCAGGAATCCAGGCACAGGGGGACATATGGGACATGTGAAAACAGGCATGTATCGATTAGATCAAATTCTCTCTTTACCGTCATGATTTAATACAAACCTTTAACTCCATTATTCTGGTTAAAATCAGACTGTGTGGTCAGACTGCTCCTGTTTCACCTTTCACGCATTAAGAAATTTGCTTGTTTCCTCATCCTCTAAGTATTGGTCTTTAACCTGCCTGCATCACACTTTGTTGCCCCCCCAATACACATATTAGGTTACGGTCCAAAGATGCCAAAATTATATCGTCATTTCATTCCTGTAAATAACAGAGATGCCAAGGCTTTCAGCATGTATTGGTATAAAGCCCGTAAGTGTCACAGATGGGTGAGGTGAAAAGGGATACCCTCGCACTCTAGCATGTTTAATGAAGCAGAGTGGTGTAAACTTGCTGTAGATGAGATTTTGATGTGAAAATTCCCAGTGCTTCTTCTCTTTCAGTTAAATTCAATATATTTTTCTTTAAATTTCTTAAATAACAGTTTTATTGAGTTAAGGCTCTGCAGGAATTTCAACTATTTCAAAGTAGCTGAGGCAAATAAATTGGCAGCAGTAAGTAGTGCATGTATATGGAGTGTGTTAACAGACCCAACAACAAGACTCCTGAGCATCTTTATAGTTATATAACACATGAACCCTCTTCATAGTGAAAGGGCAGCATAATTTGTGCATCTGATCGCATCTCAGCACTACACAGAATTTCAAGTAAAAGTAAACAAGCAACAGAATTTTCTGTGTCAACCCAGTAAAATCCATAGCTGCTTTTTTGCCTGATGAATATTCCACTTAGGCCTTTCCAGAGTGCAGTGTGTTCCCACTCTGGCTTGAGCTCAATACTCCTGAGTGTTTGGACCTTCACATGTAAAACTCTTCACCATCCTTTCCCCTTGGCTGCAGGAGAAACATGACAGCGATCAGTGGTTGTTTGCTTTGTGGTCACACATCAGCGGGGTCTGTCATCACCAGGGATGATAAACTAATCTCTTCATCCGACTCCCTAGATTTCCCCCTCAAACCTGCGTGCATGCATGGTTTGTATCCTTGAATGTATTTTGGGTTCTATGGCAGCATGTTCCGTCTTTGTATGTTCCTGCCAGCATGTCCAGACCCTCTGCATGAGCTGCAGTGATCTTAATCACTACATGTGTGCATGAGTTTTTCTGTATGTGTTTTTCAGCCATTGCAGGCCACCCGGGTAATCAGCCCTAACCTGGAAACCCTGTTAGTAATCTTGCCATGTAGTGAAAGAGACAGGAGGCTTGTAATGTTTGCGGTGAACCTCAGGAAGGAAATGATACCAGAGTTGGAGTTGTTGATAGAACACTTGTCTTCATCAGGTCTCATAAACCGTGTATGTGTGTGCGTCCATGCATGTGTGTGCTTCCATTCATTTGCCACAGAGTTTTCTCTGTATGCGTGAATGCCTGTCTTGTGTTTAAGGCTTTCCTCTGCATGTTTGTTCATGCATGTAAATATGTATCTGTCGATGTGTAGATTTTGTGGTTTAGTGTTTCCTGTATATGTGAATATGTGTGCTGTGTCCCTTCTATGTGTACACAGAGTGCTGTGCATGTGTGTACATTATCCCCTAATTCCTTCGTTGATCTCCTCAGCTTCCTGAATCAAACAACCCACCAGATTCTGCACACTGTAAATCTGTAGAGTGTATTTGAGTGAACCGAAATGAAAAGGCGGCTTTTGAGTGGAAGAGGAGATCAGCTGGTGTTAAGTGATGCAGAGGCCGCACACAGGAAGAGGAACACAGGCAGAAAAGGGAGGGGTTGACATATAGGGATTCATTCATTGACTCAAAGACTTAGCATTGGGGAATTTAGAAAACATGAGCTTTAGGGGGAGTGTGATTCTCCTGTTGGAGTGTTTATTGCACACAAGTTTTTAACAGAATATGTGGTCACTTTTAGTAAGTTTACTGCTACAATGTTTAAATACAGTAAATCTACAATGAAGATAAAAAAAAATCAAAGCAACATAATTAAATAAGAATCAAGTCAACAGACTTATATGCAAAAAAATCATGTTCATCAGAGTATGAGATGTCTACATATTGTAAGATATACAGTACTAAAACCATTAGGCCATTGTCACCTCATTCAACCTCATATTTTCACTTCTTTAAAGAGAGCAGCTTGCTCTTTATCTTGATGCCACAGCAATGCTATAAGGATTTTGTCTTTCTCTATCGCTGTCTTTTCTTTTTATTGGAAAAGTTTGGTTTTGTCTGATTTTAATGCAGCTTAAACAGCCTGAACAGTTACCCAATGTAGAACTATTTTCTTTTATGGGAGCCTAAATAAACATCAAAGAAAATTTAGAAGTTGTAGATAATCCTGAAAAACACAATGAACGAATGTATGTGCGTTATTGATAATTCTCCTTTTAATTGTAAACAGAAATGATCTGCTAAATCTGACACATCTTCAGCTGCACGCTCATCATTGAAAATGGCAGTGTATCAAAAATAACATTAAGATACCTTTAAAAGGCCCGCAGCACACTCTACTCAAGTCAACATGTCTCCTTTTCAATGCAACATGCGATGCAGGCAGCATGGTGAACAACAGCACACAAAACACAATACTACCACCACATAAAACAGATATAGAACCCCAACAGTAGTCTTCTTGTCTTCCCGTGTGTTTACATGCTGGCTTCCTTTGTCCCAGTTAATCAGTGGGATCTGGGTGTCTGCCTGGTGCAACACTGGAAAGACAGAATAGACTAAACTCCTGCAGGAGTGAGTCTTTGTGTTATTCATAATCACAGTCGTGCAATAACAAACTACCAGCCTAAATTATACAAAGGGCCAGACTAGCTGCTCATTATCTGGCACGCAGTGAGAAGGGACATTACTGAATCCAGAAAAAATGTGTATTCTTAACCTTCTCCAAAACCGAGACGTCTGAGCGTGAGTTACAGTGTCCTGCACATTACTTTTTACTTTTACATTTTTAAAGAGTCATAGGTTATGCAGGTAATCTGTATAGGGCTTTCTGCATAAGCACTTCTGAAAGCATTTCAGATTATCTCCTGAATCTTAGTGGCCTATGTCTATCTAAATTTAGTTGTCACCAGTGTCAAATTGTTTCCCTGTTTGCTGATTTGCGAGGCAGATTGAAAAATAATGGCTCTCACTGATGTTGGCTTTGGGAAGAGCAGAGATTTGTCTTGCAGATTCCACAGCTGATTATTTAGTGGGAAGCAGGTCAAGGCGTGTGTCTGCTTGTGTGCTTTTGCTAAACTGTGTGGCATTTTTTTTTTGTTTGCATTCGTCCCTTCCGTGTGTTAAACCGTGTGCATCTCGATAAGAATCTCCCATCATTCCTCACTTTGTTTATTTGAGATGAAAGCTTCCTGTACTTGTGGGGGGCACTGGGTTCTTTTCTATAAAGAGATGCAGCATCTAACAGGGCAGATATCTAAGCTGTTTATAGTTTGCTGAAGTAATGAGATAACCTGAATTTAAGAATGTTATTGGCAGATGTTTTGGTCAACAAGTCCTCATATTTGACCGAATAATTCCATAACACCATATATTTCTTTATCCATGTGTTGTCAGAATAATTAGAAAAATTAATTCCTGGTTGGATACATTCATATTTCAACATTTCACTTTTTAAAAAATAAGATGCAACACATATTCATAGAGTTTCTCATTCTCACTTGTAAATGGACCATCAAAAAAGTGGAAAAAAAGAGCAAAAGAGCAGATATCCTGTCATATGTGGGACTGTTTTTCTTTTTTTAATGCATTTCTTGGTTTATTTGGGGGATTTTCGTTGTTTTTATTTTATTTCTTAGTCACTGATTTAAGAACAAAAAGTCAAGGCTTGAGTTTTTCTTCATTTTTTACCAGGTTGAAGAGTTTGAGATTTGCAAACTGTTTGTCAGAAACATGAAGAACAAGAAAAATATGAATTTCTTCATGTTTTGTTGACAAAATCAAAATGTTCCTTAGTGTGAGGATTTAAAGACGCCACTTTGGGGTCGCCACAGCAAGTACGTTAGCATGATTGCTTTCGTCACTTTTTATGGTAGATGCCCTTTTGACACAGCATCCAATGGATTTGTGCCTCGTCCTGGGATTGAACCAAGAATCTTTATAGTTCAAATGTTTAATTCGTCAATGCTAATGGCCATTACATTTGACAAATTTTGTTAAAGATTGTTAATGATATTGCATTTTACAACTGCTCATGTGACATTTGTGTACAGGCTCTATTCTGATACCAACACTGTGTGTGTTAGCCAACTACAGGCATCAAAAGAAGAATAACTTTTACAGGATTCAACTATAGGATATTTTTAGGAACCTGAACCTTCATGAGTACAGAACCTTTTATAAAACACTTAATCACTGTTTCACAGATTATGTTGGCAGTACAAACATGTAGAGCAGTAATCATCTTGAAAAATTACGTAGAAGTCTGAATTTTATATGACATTAAAAAAACTGTAGCACCAATCTAAATACCGTTGATGTCCTCAGTCCTCGTTTGCTAGTCTCCAAACTGCAGACACGCATACACATTTCGAATTCTTTAACTCAACATGTTTTTGACCATATGATGACAACCATTCGAGGAACTCTCAAAACGAAAACCTCAGCAGTTGATCTTGACAACCATGTTATGTTTACCTCAGGTATGTGGCATTATTAAATGGATTGGTGTGTGTGTGTGTGTGTGTGTGTGTGTGTGTGTGTGTGTGTGTGTGTGTGTGTGTGTGTGTGTGTGTGTGTGTGTGTGTGTGTGTGTGTGTGTGTGTTTCACTATGTGATTCAGGTGGTTGTCTTCTCTCTTGTGCAGCTCAAGTGCTTCTTTGTGTCCTCTAGTCTGGGATGGACACAGCAATGGAAAAGGTGGTTGGACTTTGAATACAGACTAAGCAACTATTACTGCCGACAAACGGTATAATCTGGTTTTTCTGATTATATGGAGACATATTGTTGATGGACCAAGTAACTGTAGCAACTCTCCTCAACTGTCCTCTTTAAGGATGACAACATGCCACCTTTTTGCACACACACAGTGCTTTGTTTTTGCATACACTAACACTGCTGGCTCCACACTGCTGTTAAGTTATGGCAAGCTCACTGTTCATGTCTTGTTTGAGAGACTCTCATAGCTGTCTGCTGCAACTCCATGTGTTTTTAATGCCTCCACCAGCCCTGCATCTACTATGTAAGGTGAGAGGTTAATGAGCAGGTGCGAGCCAGGTGTGCCACTCTTCTCGAGTGACACACCTGATCCGCCCTTTCCCACCTCTCCCTGCTACAGCTGAGAGAGAAGGAACACACCCCACAACCACAGTAACGTACTGGCAGACTCAATTTTCCCAGTATTTTGCAATAGGCTTCCTTCAAATGATCACTTTTCAATTTATATTGACTGAATCTGTTCATCCCTCTTGATTTCCTGTCCTTCCATTTTTGCATCTGCCATTCACTGCCTCTTTCACTTTTTGTGACTTTCTCAGTCTTTCAGTTTTACCTGTTTCTTGCTGTTCTTATAGTACAAAGAATTTTCAGTTTATCTTATGTAGACTTCATTGAACCAGTATTAACGTGTAATATGTTTTTGTCCACGAAATTCTTGTGAAATTTTTCTAGTCATACAAACAAGTCATACTTCACCTGATAATATTTGTGATCATTTGTATGTAACCAGTATGATTTCGTGTAGATATCTTTTATTGCAATCAGCTGCACTTGGCCTTAATATAACATCTTAATATAACGTCTGCAGAGTTATCAGATCTCAGCTGCTTATTGTGATGAATAATAAAAGCAAACAAAAGAAGATTTTTTCCCCCTTCAGTGATTTGTACACAAACTCTTCTAACGTGAAACTAGATACATACAACAAACCTTTCTTCCAGGAAAGTGTTACTGAGATTTATATTTAGGAGTTTATAGACAAATTTATAGTATTACAAGGTGCTTCATGACCTTTTTTTTTATAGAGAGAGAGTATACATATACAGTACTTTTTCAGCTGAAGCTTGTCCATCTTTTTTTTGCTCACCACAAGCTGCTGTGTGCATGCCTTCGGCTCTGCTCGTATCCTGTTTATCTTCCAGCACAACCTGTTGCAGTCAGCTTACTAATTGCCATGGGACAGATGTTTCAGCTGGATGGCTGCTAATGAAGATCGGCTGGAAAACATCCATTGGACTATCCCCTGGAGGAGTCCCATGATTCATTATGCCTGCATTTGTGCCAGAGGCCACTGGATCCACATTATCAGCCAGGACAGATCCCTGTAAATTTGAGGGTTTAGTCATGCAATGAGCTGAAGGTTCCTTATTTAAATGATTAGTGTGTTATTGACATGTTTTGTATTCAGTGGAGCAATATTATCTTTTAATTAGCTAGCCATTGTTGTTATTGGGTTTCCAATTAATACCCTTTGGCAGTTTACCATTTAATGACATTCATCCAGAGCGGGATTCATTTCTAAACTTATTTAGAAAAGAGTGGCTAACACCAAATCCTTGTTCAAAGCATTTGTCAGTAATTTTTGAAAACCAATTTATGAAACAGCCCTGTTTAGTGTGACAGAAGAAGCTCTCCATGTTCTACTCAGGATAAAATATTCACAGGTTTGACCTAAAAACAACCAAACACTTTGAAATATTCATATTTTTCTTTGCCTGCTAAAATCACCTACAGATGCTGGTATAGTCATTTAAATGCATGTAGAAGCAGATCATTTGGAGTCAGGCATCAGTTGGATATTTAAACACATTTCATATATAGTTTGTATTCCTGATAGTGTAACATAGTCAGTCGTTTCTTTATGTAAAAATCAATACTTTATCTGTTTGTGAGGTGGCTGGTTTTGATTTTATAAACTTCAAGAGCTTCAAACTAAAAGAGTTTGACATTATTTCTGGTTATTTATTTTGGAAATTGAGCTCAATCATAATCCCCTAACTAAGAGGATATCTTACTAAAGCACACACTTGTGACATATACAGTAGATTTATAGCGTGTTCTTATGTTTTAAATCTCAGGCTACCTCATTGTTAAGCTAGTGGTTAGAGATGTGACGAAACAGCCACACACGGCACTCGAACAGGACAGATTCAATAACTGTCAAAGCCCCATGAGTGGAGCATGTATGCTAATCACCCCAGAGAATACTGCCAATTGATTCTAATTGGTTCCTTCGAATGGCAGAAGGGTGGCCAAGGGGTTACTCTCAGGGTTCAGATGAATGGAGGTAGGTCTTATCCAACACACAATGAGGCATATGGGACTGTCTCTTTTGCAAACCCTTGGACAGAATAAGGACTGAAGCCTGAGGTTCTCGTCTCTAAAGGGGCTTAACACTGAATGACTGGGAGTGGTCTAGGAGTCTGAATGCATAATTGACACACTACCTTCCAGTAAAACAAAAATGAATTAATCATAGGTTGGTTTAAAAAAAAATGGACACATTTGGATACATGGAGCAACAAATATTTTACAGCTAAAATTAATTTGGATTAAAATATAAAAATATCCTAAAATTGTTGTTAGTAAAGAAAAAAGTGCTCAAGAAAAGTGAATAATTTATCACCAGAGGAAGGTTATTTTCATTTAAATAATGTGTTTTATAATGAGATTTTAGTGTATTACACTAAAACATGCAAAAATGAGATGAGATAAATATAATAATACTCCACGTTAAACGAATTCAATCAGCCAAGCAGCATCTACATGTATTAGATTTTTTTTTTTTAATACTTTTTCTTCACTTTTTCTTCCTTTTTCTTCACAAATGGATTACATCAGGTAACTACACACACACACACACACACACTAAGAAATCAAAATGGTTTACCACTGCTTTTCAAAGACAGATTTTAGCTAAAAATGGCATTTTTACATTTTTGTAAAATAATAGTACTAAAAATTAAACAAATGCATCTTCACCTGACTTAGTAACCTATTTTGGTACAGTTACTAACAGTTATTCCTTGATATCAATTGCTACTTTACTGTATTGGAAACCTGTAAATTATTCTCATTTTACAGTATGTTTTCACCACTTTTGAGGCTTTTTTCCAGGTTTGTGGGTTTGAAAAACATTTATCCAGACTAAGAACTGGAGATTACACTCTACACTCTTATTGAAGCCAAAGGACAAAAAGGTCTACTGTAACATTAACCAGCACTACAACTGGTTAGAACTAATCTTTATGTAGTTTAAACTCTAAAATGTGAGCACCAGGGGAAGATGAATGTCTTACTATATCATCAGATGTGTTATATTCAAATTTCAAGGCTTAAAGATTTATAGTAATAACCACCAATCTTTTTTTTCTGCCATTATACTTTCTTTAAAGAATAAGTACACTTATAGAGCTCAATAATGATCATACTTTTCTTAAAGCATGAAGACAATGAAAAGCAGTGCTTGCTTTAATCACAATGAAGTGATTGATTTATTAATGTGACATAAGCAGTGGCTCTAATTATAATATAAAACTACTGAATAATATTCTCATCTGTTTCAATTACGCAGATCAGTGTCAGAACTTTACTGACCTTATACTTGGCACTGTGAAAAGAGTGCTGTGAACTAAGATCCTTGACTTGGATATGAAAGTAAATTCTAAAAACATACTCAATTCACAGTTGCCTTTTGTGTTTCTTTGCCATGCTGTCCTTCCTATGTTTATGAGATCCTGCCAACACAGTGACCTCACTGAAAAGTGAACCCAGTGTTTTCTGGGGGCAAAGCCTTACGCTTCCAAAACCGCTTTGCCAGAAAAGCTGAGCACTTTCTCCTATTTACTCTGGCAAGGCAACACCCTCAATCTGTTGCTATCATGCAGTCCAGAAAGTTTCTTTCCAAACCTAATCCATTGGCTCTCACTGTAGAAGGTTAGAGCAAAAGTCATAACAATCTCTCTCTTTGTGTATGTCAAATCAGTCCAACTGTAGCGGCAAAGAGTGTAACGCATGAAGCACTTTTAAATATTCATAGAGTTCATTCAGCCTGCGTCCATACAGATGTTATCCTTCCTATACACAGAAATCCATAATGACCTCATTCATGCTGATTCCAAAAAAGAGGGAAGCCAAGCTGATCCCTCCCAGTTTGTCCATTGTCAGGGGGCTAGTAGTAATCTGGTTTCCTGGTCACATTTGGAGGGACGGTGTTGGTTTTCAAGAAAACTTGGCCTCTGCAGTGCAGGTGCCCCAGAGATTTAGTTTCATGCCCTTTATTTGGAGCACTTGCCATCTGCTTGATCTAATTTAGTAGGAAGGTCTGATGGTTGTGGAAGGAGTCATGCTCAACTTTCAGATTTGTGTGAGTATCATTTGTCAGAAAAGAGAGAAAGAAAAATCTTTTTTCTTGTGTTAAAAATGTTAGCATCATTCTGTTAAACTCTGTTTCCACAGACCATTTTTGGGTCAAAGTCACAGACAAACTATTTCAGATGCTGATTTCTCTGAACGGTATCCTTGCACACCCTTCCTTTCACCTACTTGAAAACATCCCCCGGATGACAAAAAAAAAGCACTCTGACAGTTCTCCAGTCAGAAGACAGAACAAGCTTTGGAAGAAGATCATGCAAGACAGTTCTTCTAGGGAGAGGAATTTAAAGCATCCAGCAATGTGTACAGCGTCAAGCGGAGCGCCTGGGGGGGGGGGGGGCGAGATGGATGCCAATCTCCCTGCTGTTTTGTCACACTGCTTCTCCTGTCAGCAGACAAAGCTGCCATAGATCCAGCTTGTATATGGAGACTGACACCTCTCACTATGGGACTTGGGTAAACACAACACACAGATGTATGATTGACGCTGAGGCGCTTTTTGCCTGGCTGCCTCTGCAAACCACATGAATGTGGCAGAAGCATGCACTGTACAGACACCTACACTTAATTGTGAGGAGTTCTCAAGGGATAATTCAATAAGGAGAGATCGTTAGAAGGATTTGAACGTGATTTATTGATCTGCAGAGATAAATTAAGCTATTAGGTGATTAGATTCTGATGGTCCAACACAGCAGAACCTAATCCCAGCAGTGAAAGGAATTATGGCAGGACCCCTCCAGAGTCTAGATGCTGGTGGTGGAGATAAAGATGGAGGCTTGGATGTAGCCTTGAGTAACATGGGAGAGGCAGAGATGATGAGCAGGTGGGTTGCACGAAAGCTTCGGAAAGGAAGAGTGACAGATGACCAACGAGACTTAAAGTACACGGAGTCTTCGCGGATTCACCTGAAGAATTTGAGACGAAAGATAATTGGACTAGACTACGGATGTCAGCAATGAGCTTGCCAGCATGGAAAAGTGGAAGTGATGTAAAGCACAGAATAGCCACGAAACACCTGGGAAGCTGACAGATGTGTGATTACAGAGTTTTCTTATTGAACTTATGCATAAGCTTCATTTCGTAGGACATTGTCAGCTTCTCCTTCTACTACAGAAGCAAGGTGATAGACTTCAGCCACCATTACTGCAAGCTGATCTGAGTCTGGTTTCTGGTGACCCAGTTGGTTCAAAGAAACAAAATCTCTCAAAATCTCACAGGGCTTTGACGAAAGGACCTGAACATGTTCAGCAGTTTTGTACCTGATCAGCTGACACAGAATAATCAGAACCGGTGACATTCCACGTTTTAATGTGCCATCAGACATTTCCTCTTCTTGTCCATACCCTTTAGAGGGAATGTGCCATGGAAGAACTACCACTGAGAGGACCTTTTATCTCGGGTTATCCGTAGCTTACCAGTTTACACTTAAATAACTAAATTTAACTATGTAGCAGCTTAGTATTGTATGCCCACTAGCCAGTTTTTAGCATAGCAACAACTGCTAATGTCTAGCATGTCTTCCTTTTTCCAGCTGTTGTATGTGCTGCTGTAGATATGGTTTGTGTCTGCCAAATAATATCAGGATGCTTTGGTTAATTTTACTCCAAAAAACCTAGTTATTGACATGGCAGTCTTTGTTATGTCATGGATATTTATTTGATTTAGTGTTTGGCAACAGAGAAGCTATTCTTAAACTCAGACTAACTAATAAATGAGGGGCTAGTCAGTGCATTTTGCAGCTGTGTGTAACATTCCAATACATGTTGCAGTGTCAGAAAAAGCATGAAGCTGCTATTTCACCACGCTAGAGCGTTGTGCCTAGCAACCATGTGTTTTTCAATCTGTAGCCTTCTGGAGATGACAAAAACACACTGAACATATGTGCGAAAGGTGCTCACATTAAGAGATTTTAAACATTGCTGGCAACCGCAAAAGTAAAGGTAGCGTGGGAAACAGTAGGGCAGACACACATGGCAATTGCATTTTCAGTTTGAGGGAAACAACTTGTCAACTTTGGAATGTTGATGCAAACACAAATGTCAGCACTAATTGCTTCTACTGTTGGAGGAAAACATCGAGATCGTGGCCAGTGTGAGACGCATAAATCTGACATGTTTGGCCTGTGTGTGTGAGACTGTGCAGGACACGGTTCGTAGTGGGTGTCTGCACCCTGTCCTTTATGTGTTCTGCCAGTGTCCTCTCATCACTTGATGTGTTGAAGGTCATTAGGTTCCTCAGTAGACAGAAATGAAGTAAACACATACAGGACCTGGCAGGGTTCCAGTGTGGTGTTTAACTAAAAACAGAGGCAGACGTTATTCCAGTTACACCAGGGGCTGCTACTAATAATGACTTCATCACAGCTAACAGGAAGGGAAGTTTTGGTCGGTTTACATTCCTGATAACCTCACAGTGTAGACAAGATGATTTATGAGCACAAAAAACAACATGACATGTATCTGCAGTTCAAAGTGATAGCATAGCTATAAATAATAACACTAAAACTAATCATTTTGAAATAAAAATGTCAGTATACAAAAGTGTGCAGCGCGTGACAAGTCGCATAAGTGATTTGCCGAGGTGGGAAGCAACAAAGTAGAAATATTTGAGTAGAATTTTCGTGTATCGTGTGTCTGTACTTGAGTATTTATTTTTCTGACAACTTTTTACTTTTACTCCCTACATTTTAACACAAACACCTATACTTTCTACTTCTTACTTTTTTAAAACAGGCTCGATCATTAAGGTTCATCAGTAAAATTTATGCTGTTATACTTGCAAGTTCAAGTGTGCAGGAAAGAGTGCAGGTGTCTGTGTGTTGTAGTCACATCTAGCTAGAGCTACAGGAGAGGAATGTTTCTACAACGTAACTTGCAAGATACAGTAATTCTGTATACTGGTAATTATCTTACTGCACTGAAAGAGCCAGTCTGAATTTAAGAGCAGTAAAACTCATTTTTCTTAGATGATTTCTTATTTTGATGCAGAAGATAATGGAAATATATTTATAATAAAAATTATAGATGCTAAATTATCGTATAAATTAGTTGAAAGTATTTTGTTTTTTTGTCGAAAGATTTTGACAGAAGGTTTCTCAGACTTATTGTTATATTGATCGTGGCTCAAGAGTTGGCAGTTCATCCTGTAATCGGAAGGTTGCCGGTTCGAGCCCCAGGTCCGACAGTGTCGGTCGTTGTGTCCTTGGGCGAGACATTTCACCCGTTGCCTACTGGTGGTGGTCAGAGGGCCCGGTGGTGCCAGTGTCCGGCAGCCTCACCTCTGTCAGTGCACCCCAGGGCAGCTGTGGCTACAATGGAGCTTGCCATCACCAGTGTGTGAATGTGTGTGTGAATGGGTGAATGACTGAATGTAGTCTAAAGCGCTTTGGGGTCCATAGGGACTAAGTAAAGCGCTATACAAATACAGGCCATTTACCATTTATATCCTTGTCAAAATCGAATGAATTCTCAGGTTTCTTGTTTTTCCTCCTTAAACCCTTAAAACCTGAATGATGAAATAATTGCCAGAAAATTCACAATTTGGGGATTAGGGGGTGGAGCCTATCCCAGCTACTATAGGCAAAAGGCAGGGTACACCGTGTACAGGTGGCGACTCTGTCACAGGGCTAACACAGATTCACACCCACATTCACACCTATAGGAAATTTAGAAGGACCAGTTAGCCACTAACTGCATGTCTTTGAACTGTGGGAGGAGGTCCAAAGATATTGCATTTATGAGCATAATTTCTATCTTATTTATTGCTTAAAAATGTATTGGCCAATTTAAAATATTAAAAGTATAAAAGAAGCTATTTCCGCTCCACAAATAGCCATGACGTGGTTTGTGGCACATGTGGCAAGCCCGCAAACCTTGTCACACACAAACAAAAGTAAATTATAACACAGAATATGATGATGAGTTTATGATGATGCAAACTGAAGAAGGAGGAGAGGTACAGGTGCTGCTAGGGCGAGACAGATGTCACTCACTGAGTCCTCTGAAACTGCTGGCAACATGAAGCACTGTTGGGTTTGCGTTTTTTGTGTCGATGCTTCACCACAATCTTAAAACTACAGAATCCCATTTCTTCAAATTAAAGAGTATTTTAAGTGGTTTATATAGACTAGGTATCATTGAAATATACAGCGTACTTGGAGTACTTGGAGTTGGACTCTGCAATAGTCGGCCTCATCACTGATGGGGATGACAAGGAGTACAGAGGACTGACCCAAGACTTTGTGGACTGGTGTCAGCTGAACTACCTCCAGATCAACACTAATAGCTGGTGGTAGACTTCCGCAGGCACAAACATCCTCCACTGCAACCTCCTCCATATATATATATATATATATATATATATATATATATATATATATATATATATATATATATATATATGCCAGTGTCTGACAGCCTCACCTCTGTCAGTGCGTCCCAGGGCAGCTGTGGCTACAGTGTAGCTTGCCATCACCAGTGTGTGAATGGGTGGATGACTGAATGTGTAAATCGCTTTGGGGTCCATAGGGACTAAGTAAAGCGCTATACAAATACAGACCATTTACCATCTATTGTGGGAGCTTTACAACTAAATTAAAATGTAATTTTAATGTTAAACACATCAGAAAATACAAAATTAATAGCCAGAGGAAGCTGGTTCTAAAACTGTTACAAAATTAAAACACAGACCATTTTCCCATTGTACTCCTCTGACTAGCAAGAGCACCTACAGATGATGGGAACTATTGGAAAGAGATCTAGAAAATGTTCCTGGACTATTATTTATATATATATATATATATATATATATATATATATATATATATATATATACATATATATATATATATATATATATATAAAAGAAGCTTAATGGAAGTGGGGCATACTGAGGGTTGGTGTAACAGAGACGGATGCTATAGATAGGGTGAGATGTTTTTAGATGATCCACTGTGGCGACCCCTAAAGGGAGCAGCTGAATTAAGAAAAGACAGATGTAAAAATAATAACACAAAAGACATATACTAACTAATTCCTAAATATGCAACGGTACACAAAAGGAGAAGCACTTAATCTGGAATTTGTTTGTTTTTCAGCAATAAGGCAACTATGTTATGTTAACTTTCAGTTTGGAATCTAATCTCATTGGTTTTAGTGTTTAAAATGCTCGTCTCTAGGAGTGTAAATGAGTGTATTCATAGACATGTAAGTTAGGTGATTGTTTTTCCAGTGGTGGTGTGTATCAACAAGAATTACTGAGGAACAGCAAAAGCAGTCTTTCTAACCAGTGAACCCAGTTATTGGTTAATATTCCAAACTGCTGATCCATCCACTCACAAGCCAAATGAAAACACACAGATCCTGACTAACTACTGGTAGTGATGCTGCAGGAAAGTGTCTGGGGTATTCTTAGTAGCTATTATAGGATTAAGCAGAGAGGTTTACCACAGTATCATTTCAACTTGGAAAGTGCCAGAGGAAGCAGTTGAGAAAGAATTTAAACCTCCAGTTTCAGATTGCTGTCGGTGACCTTACATTAGTGTGGGCAAGACACTCTTCGAAGACGCGGCCGTTTTGTCACCAAAGAACACAAGAATGGAATGAAAGTTAAAAAGCAAACATGCATCACAGGGAAAAATGTGACAGAAAGCAACAAGGTCTGAATTTAGGGTGACACTGTACAGTTTCACACACTTTAACAGTTTTTAAATTATAAAAACACCTGTAGTAAAAGCTAAGCTTTTCACAGCGCAGATGCAATCCATCTCTGTTTATTCACAAAGCTAGTGACCACCTGCTTACGCCCACTTGACCCTTCCACTCTCTTCCCCTCCACACTGCTATAAATCCACTGCAAACCTGATCTCATCTGTCTCCACAGTGGAAAAACATGCCGACCTAATAAGAGGACCCTGAGTTTACAGTACGAGTCAAATGCCGTTTACAAGTTAATCCATCCTCAGCAAATGACCAACAAATACCAAAGCAGCAGCCACAGGCTGCCCAGCTGTTTTCGCTACAGACAAAAAGAAGCTTGTTAATTGTTTCTTTATGAGATTAATCCCCTACTTGTGCAGTTATGAGAAGAAGAAAAAAGAGAAAAGCACAAACAGCTGAGAAAACATTTCGCCTTTCAGTCGTGTTGGCTAGAGAGGTTTGGATTAACAAGCCATTACATGAATGAAGCTCAACGCAAATTTGTGGTCTCCACAACTCTGAGTGTGCCAAAATTTTAAAAACTGAGCTCACTGAGGTTGAAGTCATGTCAGTAGTGTGAACACATGCAGATTACTGTGACAGTAATGCATCTATTTATTATTAATGTAGTTTAAGTTAAGGTCCAAAGTTCCTCAATTTAAAAATGTATCGCAACATATAATGAACTGAGGTAACTAAGCAGAACAGAAACTTTATTAAACAGATGGTGATCATCATTCTTTCTTTGGGTGACGATGGTGTTGCTGTTGCTAATCATGTGTAGACCCTCCGCCAGTCGACTTCACCCTCCTACCCTATCCACCCACTACTTCAGTGGGATTTGGGACCATGTTCAAAATGTTTTATGGGTCTGTGGCTATTTTTTTTCTTTGTGGTCTGCTGAGGCAAAAATCTGTGAATGGATGACACTAAAAGTCTGAATAAACGTTAGAAGAAAGCCAGCTCAATCTCGGAAGTGGAGCAGAATAATCCAGGAACATTTTCAAGATCTCTTTCCAATAGTTCCCATCATCTGTAGGTGCTCTTGCTAGTCAGAGGAGTACAATGGGAAAATGGTCTGTGTTTTAATTTTGTAACAGTTTTAGAACCAGCTTCCTCTGGCTATTAATTTTGTCTTTTCTGATGTGTTTAACATTAAAATTACATTTTAATTTAGTTGTAAAACTCCCACAATAGATGGTAAATGGTCTGTATTTGTATAGCGCTTTACTTAGGCCCTATGGACCCCAAAGCGATTTACACATTCAGTCATCCACCCATTCACACACTGGTGATGGCAAGCTACACTGTAGCCACAGCTGCCCTGGGGCACACTGACAGAGGCGAGGCTGCCGGACACTGGCGCCACCGGGCCCTCTGACCACCACCAGTAGGCAACGGGTGAAGTGTCTTGCCCAAGGACACAACGACCGAGACTGTCGGACCCGGGGCTCGAACCCGCAACCTTCCGATTACAAGACAAACTGCCAACTCTTTGAGCCACAATCGCCCCTTAAGATGCAACAGTAACCAGATAAATTTACTTTGGGAGTTAACTTCGTCTATGTTCTCTGTTGTGTCTCGTTTTGTGTTTGTTTTCCTATCTGTGGTGTTCTTTGATATATTGTATTTGGGTCAACTCTCCACTTTATTCATTGATTTTAACCTGAATTGGAATTGTGCATTTTTAGAATTAAGGGAAACATCATTATCTACTGCATGTCCTCTACTTTCCATTTTCAAGTGGCAAGCTGTAAGAATATATTTATGAAAAATAATCGCTGTTTTGCACAACTGCTGTAGAGTTTAATGTTAGAAGAGTGCTGTGCCACCAAATTATAGTATTTAGGCACTGATAGCTCTGCAACATTTGCAAACCATCCTGATGAGCTACACTGTTTGTCTACAGTGGCTGCTTGGATGAAAATGTCTAGAAAGCAACATTAAATATTACTTCAGTGTGGACCCGTGGGCTGCATTCGTTCTGTAATGCTAAGCTGGCATCTCAAGGGTCGATTAGTCTGCACATAGAAGTACAGCACTAATGTGCTTCAGTGTTTTCCAACTGTGACTTCTTGCATCTTGAAGCTGCCATGTGCACCAGCTAATGGAACTAAGACAAAACATTTCATACAACTGATAACGTCTGTTTGCACAACCAGACCTAAATGGGCGTCAAGAGACCAGAAAAGAACAGGACATGCTTGAGATAAAGTGTAAATGGAAAAAAAAAGCTGAATGTGTCTGAAGTTAAAAGCTATTTGTAAAAGCATATAATGCAAACTATATGAAGAGGAAGATAAAAGGTTGTATTCATACCAAAAACCTTTAGCTTAAGCTAATGTACAGTAACCACCAGGTAATACAACGGGGATTATTTGGATTAGTAGCTAGGAATGAAAAAGGTCATTGAGATGGAACAGCATCAGTGAAGAGAACCACCTGGATTATTTCAATCATTTAGATTATTTAAAATGTGCAGTTATTTTTCACCACAGGTGTACAGTCAGAGCAGCAGAACCTCAGAAGATTGCACAGTTATACATCAGGATGCTGTGCAATGGTGCTTATTTTAAATAAGTGAAGAAAACAGCAAAACTTTGTCATATGAGCATTATACAGCACAGAGTAAATATTTATTGTATTTGTTGAAATTATTACATGTTGAAAATGACACAACTGAAATAGCAAGATTATATATGTATGTTTTTCTCTCCTATTTACATAGACTTTGATTAAAAAAGAACTTGTAAACATATGAATCAGAAAAATTAATAAAAAACACAAATTGTTTAAAAAGCAATTGATCAAAGGTTTATTGGTTCAAATTAGCCCAGTTTATGGGTGCTATGAAACACTGTGGCTTAAAGTTATGATCTTTTATCCCTTGTGCAACAACACTCCAAGTAAGCACACTGATAAAGAAGAGTTTCATTTAAAAATGTCATTCATGTTAATGAAAAAAGCCATTTTTTTAAAGCCACAATGGTGACAACCCACAATGGTCACTACTGCAGGTATCAGTAGTGATACCTGTATAATAAATTATGAACCTGATTAAAACTTCGCCTGAACTTTCAACCTATAAAACTGGCTAGCAGTGGGTTCTTATACCACCCACACTGACCACCTATCCTGCAGCTGCCCTTGTGACCTTCGGAGACCCTCTATTAGTCAGGTCACACACCATATGGGCCAATAGTATCAAACAGGCAGAGGGAACAGTGGCCTCCCCTCCATCAATCCATCACTGACATTAATCCCTTGTCTGCTGCAAGATCTGTTCAGAATTAAATGTTCCACTGTTTAGTAAAAAAAAAAAACCATACAGAAATACACTTACTATATGTGTGCAGACGTTTTTATTTATGCATGCCACATTCCATTACACGTGTGCATGTTTATGCTTTTGTGTGTTACAGTCAACCTAAATGGGTGGTTGTCTGTCTCTCACAGCCCTAACCTGCATTTGTCAGTGGTTGAGACAACCACAGCACAACTCATTTGCAAGTTAGAGGTTTGCTCATGGATAAAATTGCTAGAACAAAAACAAAAAAGCAGAAAAATACAGCTAGAAGTTATCAGTGCTCTTGTTTTGTTACCCAGGCTAAACTAAAATGAGTTATAGTTGTTGCCGTTCTCAGTTTTTGACATATCCCAGGTGGCCCTTAAATTGACCCTATTCTGTCAGGAGGATTTGCTAATTACATGTCGTACCCTGGGTGGACCTACAATGGACACTGTGGTAAGGCCTGCCGTTTCTCATAGCCTGTGGCAACACTCAACAATCTAAAGTTAGTACTGCTACTCAAGAAACGAAGTGAGAGCTGGTGATGACTAGAGTTTCCTTACAGTAAACCAACAGAGGTTAAGTTTTATCATCGCAAATCTCAATGAAAATATTAGGAAACGATTTCAACAGTGAACGTGTTATGTAATGTAACTGAACTGATGCTGCACAGTTGCAAAGTTTTCAGTTCATTTCAGTTGATGTTGATGTGTTTTTTTGTTAAAAAAAATGTTGCCATGGACAGGAATAGTTACAGATGATGTGTCATCTGTCCTTACATGACTCTATCCAAACAAAACACCGGCTAAAAATTCATCAAAGTCACAAATTACTTTGTCTTTAAGGTCAAATGTTTCCACTGAGGTGTTCAGTGGTCACATGGTTTTGTGACTACTTTCCAATGATTTTACAAAAGCACTTTTATTCAAAATGCAAGTATTTGTTTACACTACCAAGGGAGGGGAATTCTTCAGCAATGGCCATTGCATAAAAGGTTTGACTTAAATAGTGAGAAAAATATGCTGGATTGCATACTGCAAATGACAATGCATTTGAAATTCTACTATAATT
Organism: Rhamphochromis longiceps; assembly: GCF_057381845.1. NCBI lineage: Eukaryota > Metazoa > Chordata > Actinopteri > Cichliformes > Cichlidae > Rhamphochromis > Rhamphochromis longiceps. The sequence continues at coordinate 7,013,523 of NC_140574.1, forward strand.
TGTGTGGTGCAGTAAATAAAACAGTAATTTTCATGTTAGACATGCACATGTTTCCACGTGCAATATATACACACACACACACACACACACACACACAGATATATATATATATATATATATATATATATATATATATATATATATATATATATATATATATACACACACACATCCGACGTATGCTATTTGAAGTATTTATGATTTGCCAGCATTTGGTGTTGCCAGATCATTGGGCATGCTGACACCAGTATGGTTTTAAGAAAAATCCCTCTCCTTGGATGGCACTGCTTCATCATCTATTTCCCTCCACTTATCCAGTTCAGGGTCACAGGGCAGCTGGAGCCCACCCCAGGGTAGGAAGCAGGGCACACCCCAGATGACAGACACCCTGACAGACACAGAGAGACAGACAACCATTCACAACTATAGCCAATTTAGACTCAGCTATTAACCTAACCCACACATGTTTTTGGACTGTGGGAAGAAGTCAGCTTGCCCAGAGAGCACCCACGCAAGCACAGGGGAAGACACAAACTGGATCAGAATTTCTCACGTCTGGATTTAAATCTAGGGCCTTATTGCTGTGAGGCAGCAGTACTAACCTCGCCACCACTGTACTGCTCTAAAACAAATTTCTGCACTTAATAATGAATTTGTCTGTAGTACCTTCATATTCTGTGTGAATATGAGTGATGACTATGATTATTAAGCTGTATAAATGTGGTTTCCATCATATTACAAATAACCAGTTAGAAAATTGTGTCCTACAGAAGACAATTTGTATGGACGACACTAGTTCATCAAATATCCCTTCTTGGGCCAGTTTTAATTTCCCTTATTGCCATGAGGCAACAGTGCTAACTAACATGCCACCATGCTGCCCCCAATGTTATTCCTTATGTATGAAAAAATGATTTGTCAGATGTTACTGACACCCTCCCCCCAATAATGTTAATTTAGGAAATGACCCATTTTTTTTCTTATTCCATTCTAATCCTATTCATTACGGTACTTTAATTTTAACAATTGATCTAAAATTCACTTTGAGATTAGTTTCACCTATAAGGTCCCTGGGAATTGTTGCTGCTGAGATACTGAGAGAACAAACCTTATGGGTTGGAAAAAATAAAAATCTATTGGTACAAAGGGAGGATTAGTCGGCTTAATACTGAACAGAGAACGGCCTCTTAAAAACAACTAAATAAATGAAAAGGGAGATAAATGTGAAACAATATGGGCTAGTATTCTTCCACCTCACAAACTGATCATAGATGCACATTTGCTTCTTTACCTAAGAAAATGAATTCTCACATATTTGTGTGAAGATGCATTCAATAAAAATTAATGTTTTTGAGCAGTTATGGCAAATTCTCAGGCCCCTTCTTGCTGAGCTCATCATTGCTCACATATTCTTCCTCCCTTCATCTTCTCATCTGAAGATGTCAATTTTCAATAAGATTCAGCAGTACCAAGTTAGGATTTTTTTTCCCCCCATCTAGAAAAAACGTCTTCTTTATAATGCTAAAAAAATTTAATTTTTCAAATAATCCTGACTAGGTTTTATGATAATGACACATTCTATATAATCTGCCAAACTTGGGACATGTAAAAAATAAACCCAAACTAAAATAGGTAAAGGTCCGAAAATACTGACTGCCTACAGTGATCACACTGGTCAGCAGTTGCTGCTGGTATCATCATATCATAATGTGTGTGTGTGTGTGTGTGTGTGTGTGTGTGTGTGTGTGTGTGTGTGTGTGTGTGTGTGTGTGTGTGTGTGTGTGTGTGTGTCACTCTCTCCCTCGTTTTCTCTCTCACATTCTTCTCATTCTCACAGTAAGAGCCCATAACTTCATTCTTGGTCGCACTCCAAGGGACTCATCGCTGGCTTGACCAGGACCTCATGCATTCAGTTAAACCAATCAAAGCTCCATTCATTCCACCATCCCATAATGCCTAATTCATTTGCAGCCAATAATAGAGAATCTGTTGTAGTTTTAATGGAAAAGCTGCTTATTTTTTCCTGTAAAAGCAGTCGCTGTAAAAAAGAAAAAGAAAGACAGTGTGCTGTTGGAGGAAAAAAAACTGAGGTAATGTTCCAATAAAAAATTCAGAGCCTGTTTATTTTGGATGTGTAAAGAACGCAGATATTACACTCTGTAAATTAGCCAGGCCACTTTCTAAATTAACAAGCTATGACTGTTCTCTCCTCAATCCATCCCATGGCTACTCTGACATTTATTGGGAGACAGAGAGGAAGAAGCTTGATATATTGAATTTTCTTATTTTTTCAACCTTGGAACAACCTCAGGCTGTATGCGGGCTGCAGGTCCAGCTAATTGCCAATGAAATGCTGTACAAATACCCGCTTGTCTCAAATTCTCCAGATAATCCGCTAATTTACTGCCAATATGTTCAGAAGCATGTCTGAGATTTATCAAATAAAATGAAATCTAATTCTTTCTACACAAAAAGTGAACAACATCACGACAAGTGTTTATTTTGTACACCTGAGACATGGCTCCTGTGTAAAACATGGCAGCAGACTCATTTTCTATGGCTGTTTTCCTTAAAAATTAGTTTGTAATTTTGGTTTTTATGTGCAGTGCTTCACCACAATTAAAACTTTCATAATTTGATATCTCTCACGAAACTTAAAGTCCAGTCCTTTTTTTTCTAAGCTAAATTCAGACTCTTGACTGCTTTTAGTCACTCTAGAACTGCATTGGTTGCATATCTTATACAACATTTGTTTAAATGTCAGAAAACTCTTTTCTGACATTTTATTTTTTACACATTGTAATAAAACAAAGTTCTGTTGAACAGTTTTTAAAGGATTCCTTTAATTTGTTTAGATACGCAAGAAACAGCAATCTCAGGCCATGTCACTAATATATTGCATTATTTAAATGGATTTGCTCTTTTAGTGATGACCTGCTATCTCTTAGGTTGGAAACAAATAAACACACAAGTGAGAAATTTTAACCAAAAGCAAAATTTTAAAAGAAGCTTATAAATGAAACCTTTACATTTAGACTAACATCTGATCTAATTCTATAAGTTTTCATATTTGCACGAATTACTCACAAGCTTTACCGTTTTTACAAAATCAACTACAGCCAGAGAAAAGTTAAAGTTATTCATACCAATACTTATATCTGGAATTCGGACAAGAGTGTTTTTATCACTCTCCCGTACAAAGTATAAGATTTTACTAGTCGGCTTGACTGAAAATTTTCATTGTACTTGTGAAAATAAAATATATATCAGCTGTACAAGGAGGCACATGACTATATGCAAATAGTAGGAAAATGTGGGCATGGATATGTTTCTTGGATACTTAAATACAGGTGAGACTTTACGTAAAAAAAAATTTAATGTTTCGTAACAACAGCAAGAAACTTTTTAGAAAGTAAAGTTTTTAAGGGGTGGGCGTTCAGGTTGATATGGCAATTTTCTTTCTTTCAGTTGAAGTTTCTCAGCTCAGACACATTTTGGGCAGATATTTACTGCACGCAGCTCACAGAAATTTTAGGCTGTCCAATCTGAGTCATGTCTGAAAGCTGAGGGGGAAAAAAAACTTCTCCACTGCACAAAAAGCCCAAGGGGAGAACTGAGACCAGTTTATGGGTAAAAGCTGAGAAAAACAAGATTTGGTGCAATTGCAATGTCTACACTGTAAAGAGGTTACATTTCTTGTAAACACGCAATCAGCATAGTCAAAAACAATAAATGTCCAGGACTATGTCTGCATGGTGCTGTTGGTTAAGAGACATAGATATTTTATAGCAGCCCCATAAATAGATAGTTACTAGACCTGACAGACAGAGAAAGAGAAGGTTTCATATGTTCAGCACTATCCACACAATGTTCATTCATTAAACAGAACTGCTTCGGAGCATGCACTGACTGAAAAGTTGGGAGTACAAGCTCTGTCTTCACCTAACTTGTGAAAGTTGTGTAAGTTCATCTCTCTGTGGGATTTGAGGCTTTTCCTCCCTGGGACTAAGGCTAATGCTTACTGATGCTGTGTAGTCAATTCTCTTGCTGACAGAAATGCGCAGACATAGGAAAAAAACACCCTGAAGACATAACCAACCTTGACTCTTCGTTGCATTGATTTAAAAAGAGACCACTCACTGAAAGTTTTCAAAGAAAAACATGCAATCAATACGAAGCAGCAAATCCAGATGAAAGCAAGCAAGCAAGCTGAATGCTGACTGTCTAGTTCATGCTATTTTAAACATGTGTCTATAAAGATACATCCAGTGGCTGACTGGTCTATGACAGAGATGTGTGCAAATCATGTCAAAAGTTTACTTGAATACAATGTGTACTGATATGTACTGACGTTTGGTTTCTCACCTCTGTCTTTAAAAATATAGAAAAACATTAGCTCAAAGGTATGCGGTTAAACACTAAGAGCAGTAATTTTCAGTATACTTTGAGCTGGCAAGTGTAAATATAAAGTAAATGTTCAAACAAAATGCCCATAAAGGAGACAGAAGTAAAGGAGGACAAAATAAATATGCAGATACCTCCTTCAGATCTACCCCTGAGCTCAGAAAGCTGTCAAATTAAATTGGTGTAAAGCTCATAATGGCAAAACGTCCTATAAAATAACTATGAAACTGTACATAGCTGTGTATTACAATGTTCTACACCAACTATCAATCTGAGGGCATGATAGCAATGTAGCTTCATTTGAAGCAGCTTGGATATTGTGTATGTGCTTTTTTTCTTTTTTCCAATCTATTTTCTTTTATTGGAAAGAAAAGTAAAAGTTATTCTCAGTCTAACTTTCAGGAGAAATGTTTTATTTTTTCCTGTGGGGCTTTTAAGGATAAGTAGCTGAAAACTGGGACATCTACCAAATTTTAAAGAAAATATTTCCACCTAGTTCCCAAAGTCTTTATATGTCTATGGGCTAATATAGGAGAACTGAAACCATAGAGTCCCAAAGGAATATTGTAATTCTCTATAAATTAAATACAATAAACATAATAACTCCATGGAATTTAATTGAAAAAAATATCCATATTTAAGTGTTCCCCAAAAAGGAAGAAACTAGAAGGTGGAAGCAGCCAGTGAGCCTGATGACAGAGTGATGATGGCCAATGATGGATGACTAGGAACCGTCCTGATCCCAGAGGAAGGTCTAACCTCAGTAATTACAATTAGACCATCCAATAGTCAATCACACCACTCAATGACTCCCAACTGGCAGAAAACGCTCTACAACAGACATGGCAGTTCTGCATCCAGAGGAAACTTAAGGCTGTTTTAGGGAAAAGGAATGTGCTTCAGCTAGGTTCTTTGGTTATTTATTTTGGTCCAGAGAGTGAGAGCAGCTCTGTTTTTTGGGATGGTTCTGGGAAGAATTTGTCTCCAACTTTGTGTGTTGACACCATGATATGTGTGCTGGAAGCAAAAAGCTTCTGAGCCTCTGTCAGCACTTTGCTTGTATCATCCCAGTAGCGGTCACTGATGATTATTACAGACACATCTGCAGAAAGAGTCCATGTTTGATTTCACGTTTTTCTGATTATAAAACAGCAGTGACACATTTTGAACTCATTCTGACTTCTAACATGACTGAAATCTTGAGAATCATTTGTGATTCAGCCTTTAAAGAGTTTGAAGCTCTTCATTATCAGCTCATAATCATTTATTAATCAACGTTCTTGGGCCTAAAAGCAGCTAGTTTGTGTAGTTGCAACATTCCCTCTTTTACTGGTAGAAAAAAATACATATAGTATAAGCTATTAAGAATGAATAAAACATCTACTTCTCCACTTATCCTGGGAGCAACAGAGCCAAACTGTGTGTGAGGTGAGAGTGGAAAAGGAAACCATTGCACTTCCCTCTCATGGAAAACTGAAGTGTTCCCAAAGAGTTTCATTCACTCACGCAGGCAGTGATTTCCAACAAAATGTCAAAATGACCCTAAAAGCACGCTCTTCCTCCTGAACTGTTCCACTTTCCCAGGCAAAATGGTATACCTATAAATTACCAGCACATTTCTTATATTTACATTTTAAGTACTGAAAATGACAACCTCATCCAAAGTAATTTACTATCAGCGCTGCTTACTGTCAGACTCAAAAGGCAGTAACGTGAACTGAAACCTGAGTAGGGATTATGTGGCTATTAAATCTAATTTTGTATAATATGTTACTATTAAAACAAAACATGTTGTAGACTTTAAACATAATAAAACCAACATTTTAGTTCCAGGACTTGTCACATTTATGCCATGATCGGATTGCCTAATCACTTTATGCTAATATTTGTACCAGGGAGCCATACTCAGTCTTGCCCAGTTTCTTGTGAGAGGTCTGTACAACTATGAAGTGTAGGCTGCTGCTGGTAATAATTTGATATCAGTTTAAACTGTAGAGAAATAAAAATATCAGTCAAGTCAGAGAAACAGCAAGGTTCGTGTAAACTTGAATTTTTAATCGTTATGCTTGTGCACACAAGATCAGTAAATCAAAGGGAAGTATTATCATCCAAAAATACACGACAAGGTGGGAACAAAGCTGACTTAATGATTAGGTTTTTTTTGGAATTCATAAACTATCACACATCCTACCATTAGTTATCAGACACTATGAGACACACAAAAAATAATTGTTTTATAATTTAAAACAAAAGAATGGAAGGTACAAAAACGAAACTTACTTTTGGCCCATTCTGGGTGGTGCAGAATGGGCCAACTACTCTCCAAACCTATAAGCAAATAGCATAACGGCCAGAGCAGGAAATATTCCTATGTCATTGGAACAGTCATATTTAAAAGTGAAAAACCAGCTGAAGAAAATATTTTCATAGCCATTGATTCAGTATAAAGAGAGAAGCTAACAACTTAATTTCCATGCAAATGTTATTGAAGGATTTTCACTGTGATTTAGTGCCCAGGTCAGTTGCCAAAGATGTGGTGGTATTACTTCAAGCTGTCAGACAATTGTTGTGTTAGGGGTAAAAGAGTGACAGCAGTTGGAGTTGAACCACTTTCTCCTGACTTACAACTGGGCAGAGACACAGAAACGGAGGGAAGAAGCAAAAAAAGAGACAGAGGAGACCGAAACCGAAACAATCAGATGTAAATTTTCCTGTGTTTACTTTTTTTCCTCAATGACTGAAAGCCATTTTTCACTTCCTGATTAAAACAATCCCAATGAGTCCCAAACCTACTTTCTCTATCGGACCTTTTATACAGTATAACCCAGCTTGGATATGCTTCCAACTCGCTATTATGCAATCTGCCAACAATTCACAACATAATTAAATAAGCACAGGAACAATGTGTGTACATTTTCCCTAAGAGTCCAGCAATCCAGTTACCACCTTTACACTGTGAGAGGCAATTTCCTGTGCGGCTCAGCAGATGAGGTTTCAGAGTAGAAACAGGCCAGTAATTAAATCTCAGAGCTCTTGTTAAAAGTGCAGCTGTCGATGGCAAAGCTCTATGGAAGCAGAGTGTGAATATTTGTGTCATGGTGCAAGTGGGGAACTCTGGCCGCATATGCCAGCCATCAGCACTGGACTGTACAGTATGTTTTACTAAAGAGAATGCAGGAAAAGCCCTGTGGAGCCTTCTCACGCACATGCGAGAACAAATGCAATGGTATAAATGTACTGTGTAAAATGTTTTACCCTTCATGTATGAATATGTGTTAAAATTTCAAATCAAGCTTGAAGTACTTTTTAAAATGCATCTACAGTAAAAGAAAGTAGTATTTTTAACTCTATATTCCTTTATATACAGCAAAGTTGTAAATTGAGTATCAAGTAACACTTGATAACTTGTTGCTTCATTGCTTGATACTTATATGTTGTTACTAGAAAACCAAACCAGACTTGCTGTATGATTATAATATGTTAAGAACACACAAACCAGAGAATAAACATTTTGTTCAAAAAATAAAAACAAATAAATAAATAATTCAAAACGACATTTTGCAAGGATGCTAATAGCTAAACACACGGCTTGGGAATGAACCTTTAATGAATGCCATTTCCAAAAACCCTATAGGGGTAAACAGACGAATACATGAGTAATTTGATGGTCTTGAGCAGAGATGAGTAAAAACATGAGTCAGGTGTTGTCCATAGCACCACTAAAAACTGTTCTGTACTCCATTTCTTCCCCCATGGCATTCCATTGTGCTTCACATGGATAGTCTAGGTAAACATCCTGCAGACATTAACTTCTTCACACCCACTACTTAAACTCCAGTTTAAGGTTGCTCTGGCCCTCCAGACCTTTTTCTTTCAATTGTCAACAGAAAGGTAAAGGTGAGAGTGTGAGTCCCATATCTTAGAATATTTTTGTCTGGTTGGTCTGGATACATGTAGTGGACAGATGTAGCTGCCAAATGCAGTGGGGTGGAGTTACTGTAGTGTTTACTGGCTACCCAAATAGCGCTAGTGTTAAATTGCTAGTGTGGCTAAAAAGCTAATATAGTCCAGAAATAGTAGGCCTGCTGCTCACTACCAAACTACCAGCATCATAATTTAACTTTAGTCAAACAACATCTCAATAGAAAAAACCTAGAAATATATATATTTTTAAAAAGTCTAGATTCCCTTTTGCAGGCTCATGTTGCTTTACAAAAAATTAGACTAGACAGGTAACCAGTTATGTATAATTCCCTGGGCATTTCTCAAAAATGCCAGGTTTTGTGCACTTGAGGCTGGGGGGAAAGCTAAGGTGTGGCCAATGGCGGCAATAGTGACCAAAAAGCAAAATACAATCACCATACAGGTTATCCTGCACACTCGGGGTTAAGCACAAACTACTTTTAAAAATCAACTTTTTTAAAAGAACACTGCAGATGCTGTTAACACACTGACAAATTTTAATAATCTGACAAGTTGTGATTAATGACTGACTCAGTGACTCATCATGAAAGTTTGGCATACAGTAATTTGCTGAAAAAAACATTAATGGCACATACATTTCTGTGCCACTCAATTACAAGCTATCAGTCTGCTCCACTCCAATATAAAGTGCCGGGTCCAGCCACTGCCCTCAGAGTCTGTTCATGTAGAGGTACATGTTAGAAGGAAATAAAATGTTCTCATTGTAGTTTGTGCCAAAATGCCAACTCAACTCTAAGACTCGTGTTTTGCAGCTTCACACTGCCAGGATGCTGAGTTGGATTATTCCAATTCCTGGTTGTGGTTGAGCTACATAACCCAAAGGAAAAGGCTGTAAAAACGACATGAATCAATCATGTCCTCAGTACAAAAAGAAAAAGAAATCTCCAGTGATTAAGTTTCTTTGTAAAGGTGCATATGAGGTTCAGCACATAAATTCTACCCCCCTTGGAAGTGTCCATAAAGAAAAGAAAAAGACTATAAACAAGTCGCTCTTTCTCTCTCTCAAACTCTCGCACACACTGAAACATAAATGAAAGACATACATAGCAGATTCATGCAAAGGTTATGAGATTTTAATGTGGAGGGCTGAACTGCTTTTTAACTTAGTTTCCAGTACATGCTTGTTGCAATAACTTGCCCAGTTGGATTTAAACTGGCAACATTTCACAGTCCACAGTACAGCTGGTCAAGAAATTTGACGGTTATTTGCTACATTAGAGGGAAGCCAGTGCCTGGTGAGTATCCTACTTCATGTATGTCCAATGACAAGGACAGTGAATGCCAACTTGCACTTTTACTAAATTTAACTTGCCCTAAAGCTTGTAAAGATGCTATAAACTGTAGATGCCATGTTTGACAGAAAAATTCTCAGTAAGTTGTCAGAGTCCCTCAGTCAGTCTACTTAATAGAACCTGGTGCCTTGTGCCTTTTATCCACAAGATTATGTCTTTTTCTGCTGAAGTACAACTGATTTACGATGAGGGCAACGTGCAGTACGCTGTGTGTAAATTACTCCACAGATAACTACATAGAGTCTCCTTAGATCAGTGGGGCCTCGTCACACAGGGAGCATGGGATAGATTGCTTAAGAGGCCAAAGATCAGTGAATGAGTTGAACAGGAAATACCCAATATGGTGAACATCATTATCCTACTCCGGTCTATTATAAAAGTGTTTGTCATTGTGCATGACACTCTTAAGTGTAGTATTTCTGTTTATTTAGAAGAAAACTCCTCCCATCGTTCATATCAACTTCTCAAAAGTTGACCACTGCTATGGTAGAGAAGGCAACACACATAAATATGATTTGAAAAGAAAACTGAAAGATATTTCTGGTCTTCCTAAATCTGTTTGCAGTCGAGTTTTCAGGACATCTTCTGTTTTAAAATGAGGAGCCAGGAAACACTCAACACAATTCGATAATCACCCCGGCTGTTTAACTCAAACCTGGGAGGCCCTTCCCTGTTTATTTTTCTTGTATCGTGTTGCATTTCTTTTTAATTTCATGGCCAAGTGGACCTCCCTGTTATTGTGCCCCACACCCCACTATCCCCAAGTCCACTCTCATCTCCCTTTAACCCAACTCCTTTTTATACTCCCACAAGGCTCTGGACCTCTTCATCACCCCAGTGGAAAACACTCCAGATCCCCTAAAGGTCACTCTGCTCTCAGACATAGATTTGGCCAATGAGACAGAACCGTCGTTCATGAAAAACACACACACACACACACACCATACTATCCATTGTCCATATAGCTTCAAGCAGATACACAACTTTAATGAGTTCTGTTTTTTAAGAAACCAGCTTTTTAGGTTTGTCTTGGTTGGGCATGCTGGCTAAATACTATAACACTACAACCTGTAAGGTGCTCAATTATCATAAAAACTGCCACTTCAGGTGGTAAAGGTGAGATTATTAGCATTATTTTGTTAACAATGCCTCAAATGGCACGTGTTGGTTATTGGTGTTATGCTGCAAAACTGTGATGCAGCTCTGGATTTCCCTTTAGCCCCTCAGTGTCCTCACTGTTTACAGTTTCATTAAAACCACCTTGATAATCGCCTTATTCAGGATTTCTTCATATAACACAGGATGTGAAGTGGCCAGAACTTGGACAGAAATAATATACATTGTAAATGTCACTTAATTTCTTCTCAGCACACAAATTGTGTGAAATGTTAACAAAAAACTGAACATGCCTGATGGAATGAATGCTGAAAGCAGCACAATTATTGACACGTAGCTGAACTTTTTGTATTTAAATTAGTTTGTATGTTATATTCATGTACGTCATAGTATGTCAAATTAGGCTAAAAAAACAAGAGATGAATGACTGAAACACACGCGCGGCTTTCAGCAGCACTCTTAAATCACTGTATGTAAAGTGCATCCATTATTGTGTCTGTGTTTTGATTCTGACATCTCCACACAGAAGGTGAATGATTATCTGCACCACAAAGATGTCATCAAACAGTCGAAGTAAATCATTCTGGTAAAGTCATTTCATTCAAGTCATTAATGAGGCCAGTTTAGCTATCACGTGACAGAAGTAGTATATTTTAATCAGTCAATTTAGACTCCATCTCATGTAGAAATTTGACTACTGCTGCTTGTAGTTCAAAAGATTACTCAGATTGGGGTGAGACTACTAAATTATTTTAGTAATGTGCCTCTAAATGTGGCTTTTAGAGGTTAAATTGTTTAATCTGGCTAAGACTAGCAAAGCCTCAAATAATGCCGCAGTAAACCTTGCATATTAAGTTTCAGTCAGTAAAAAAAAATAAAAGCATGACATTAAAGAAATTTGAGCATTTTGAGTGTCAGCTTGCACTGTGACAGCTATCAATCACTCATCCACGTCTCCTCTGCAGGGTGCAGCCCACAGCAACCCAGCAGTGGATGTTTATAGAAATCACAAACACATTCAGTTTCTATAACAGGTGAATTAGTCGCTGTCAGGTTAGAAGAGCTGCCAAGCCACAGAGGGCGACTAAAGCTGCCACATTGGACCTCTTTTGTGCACTGCACAGTGGAGGCAGGAAGTTTTGATTGTACTGCTTTATGCTTAAGACGTCAGCTGATCAAGCCTCAGACATTCAAAGGAGCACTTTTTTTTGTTCCTACATTTAAATTCTTTTAGTTTAGAGGCTTCAGACATTAAGACTTAGTTTCAAGCACAGTTTTAGCATAGCAGAAGCAGCCACGAATAATCAAGAAAAAAAATTCACTATTAAACATGCATTTAGGTCATAGATTGCTGATGACTATCTACTCATAACTTTTAGATTCCAACACAAAAACAGTACTTAGAATTAGCTGTACGGGGAAAAAAAACATCAGGTGAAAAGGAAAGAGTTGAGTGCGGAGAGAAAAACTGTGGGTAGGCACAATGGTTAGGGTTTTACAAGAAGACTTAGATATCATCTGCTTTTCCCAGCCAGTATATTAACCTCAAACATAGTCTTCTGTTCTGCATTGGTTACTTTATTACTACTGTTCTAAGAGGTAGTTCAGAGCTACTGTTTTTTGAGTGAAATGCTCAAATATTCGGTGAGTAGATGCTGCAAAAGTACACCAACTTCAGAGTTCAGCTTCATTAACCCCATTCTTGAATGACATGTACATTTGGTGTCTGATAGCGACAGAATACTTTAGTCATATTCCTCAACTTCCAATCCAAAATCCAAAGTGTAAAAGATGGTGAGTCATTTATTCCTGCTTCAAATAACATACAAAATATCTCTAGTTTCTTTCTAATCTTGTTTGCCCTTCATTTGCCTTCTCCCTGGGTGTCCACAGAGTTTGTTGGTTGACTGGTCTGGAAAAGGTCAGTTCTGTTGAAATAGAGCAGCGTTCCAAGCCAACAAAAGCACAGCCATTTTCCTCCAAGACCCTCCTTAGCAAATTGGTCCTCAGCAGAAGGCAGTTATGCTTTGGCTAAATGCTGCCCTCCTGCTAGCATGCTTAGCTGTAGTGTGTGAAGCCAAGAGAAACTGTCGCTATTTAGGTCTAAGGGTGGTGTGGAAAAAGACATATGTGAACTTGAAATAGGTTGATTTCCTGTGCAAACACACAATCCATTATTTGGGTTTCAAGCTGTAAGATTGCCAGACTGTGTGCTGGTCCAATAGAAAACAGAACAGCTATGTGGAGCACAGATGGCACAGCATATGGGGGAGTTTAAGAATTAAATGACTCAAAAAATGATTTCATTTGTCTAAACCCTATTACAAAAAAGAAAAACAAAAAAAGGAATTCACATATGAAATGTTTATGACATCTGTGCGACTAATTTTGATAGCAAATGTTTTAATTGTGCAGTTTTTAAACGCAGCACATCTTGTGAAAAAAAAAGGCGAGGGGGAAATCAAAATTTAAGACACAGTAGTTTTCAAACTGTATCAAACAGTTGGGTTTGTTGCTCAAAATCTAGAGATGAAAGCCCCGTTAAGCCTCTGCTCTACGCAAAGCATTTAGGTGAGAACATCAAGAACTTACAACATTTGAATGGTGAAAATCTCCATTACAAATTATACAGTGGAAAAAAAAAGTTTTTAAAAAGGTCAAGCTAACATACAGTGCTCTGCAAAAGTGTCGAGCCAACCCTGAGTCATTGTTTGTTTGGTTGGTTGGTTGTTAAACCACTTAACACTCACCTATGAATCATTCAAGCATATAAAAGGCACATAACTCAAGGCATGAACCAGTGTTACTAACTTAGCAAAGAACCTATTTTAAAATGTAGAATCAAGGAGATTCAAAAGAGTTATTACCTGAAAAGGTGGCGTATCTCAGCAGGGTGTGTAGTATGTAATATATAATATGGCCAATTCTGGCTCAAAACAACATGGTGATGGACAAAGGAAGGATTTCAAATGCAAAATCAAAGACTTCTCGGTCATTCTGTCATTATTTTATATTTAATATTGTAGACTCTTTTTCTCAGTGGCAGTGGTAATATTGTTGTTGTTGTTGTTGTTGTTGTTGTTGTTGTTGTTGTTGTTGTTGTTGTTGTTTTAAATTAGCAACTGTTAGCTATTAATCCATAATATAAAATGTAAAAGTGTATGTTTCAATCACTCAAAGTCAAAAACCTTATTCAAAGTTGCATCTTCCTTTGAACTCTAGAAGCTGTACTGCGTTGAGCACCAGTAATGTATGTATGAAGTCAAGCCATGTATGTATGTATACAAAGAGTGAGACCACAGAATGAGCAAGTAAATCCCAGAAAACTAGCGTTAAGCTGGTGGTTGAGCAAGGATAGGTGGTTTCTTATCTTGAAGCGTAAAGCTGTTTGAGCTTACCTCAAAGTTCCCAAACCACTTCAAGTAAAGACATTTCAGATTACATGAAAGACATTCGACTATGCTCCCATGCTAAAAGGAAATCACTTTATAAATGTTTCAGTCAGACTCTGATATGTCAACCAAACCAGATGTATAGCTGTGACAGTTGTATTTTTATTATTTTTTTTAATGTATTATTCAGTGAAATCTTTACAATTAATAGCTCTTGAGAATAAAGTCTCAACTGACTTTGTTCAAAGTTGTCTCTGTTGTTACTTGTGCTCATTAAAATTGTATCTCTAACTTGTAAAAGTTAGAGATTTTAATATTTCTAACACAGACTGATCTATGACTGCTCCAGTGTTCATGCAGTATTTTTTTGACAAATGTGACAGCCTAATATCTGTTGAAGCAGAATACATACCACAGGGCTTTATGATATATCAGCACTGTGGCCCCATATTTAACATCTTTGTAGGTAAACAGTTACATGTCTTATAAAACCCAAAATGTAATTAAAGGAATTACATATTTTAACATTTTTACTATACTTATAGGAGTCAGTTAGTTAGTTTACAGTTTTGTATTACAGTGGTGAATGCTACAATAATCCCAGCTTTGTAAAGTTAATTAACAGTGTTTCTAGCTAATTTATAAATTGATAAAAATGTGAGACAAAATCAGGAGCACTTGTACTGCACCAGACAAAGATATTTTCACAACTACATAACTGCATTATTGCATTATCAAATTTGCTAAATATTTTATTGCTTATTATATGACCTGTACTGGAGTAGCTGGAATCTATTTCATAATTTAATTTAACGGGAATAAAACTTTCTTTTTTATGCTTTTTTTCTTATTTTAAATGCTTTTCAGTACATTATTTAAATAATCTTTTATTTAATAGTTCTCCACTGCATCCCAGAAGTATAAAACTAGGACTAGGCTTAGTTCATGTCA
Source organism: Rhamphochromis longiceps (assembly GCF_057381845.1). Classification (NCBI taxonomy): domain Eukaryota; kingdom Metazoa; phylum Chordata; class Actinopteri; order Cichliformes; family Cichlidae; genus Rhamphochromis; species Rhamphochromis longiceps. Next base: position 7,028,662 of record NC_140574.1, read on the forward strand.
TGTCATTAGACATGAATTACGACATGTATCCATAAATGTTTTGAAGTGCAAAGCTATGAATGATTTATGTTAAACCTGTGGTTTTAAAAAAATTAAACACTGACGATATTAAACTGTAAAAGCTTAGAAAAACATAAATCTCCACCTGTCTTGCTTACTGTTTTTAGATTTTCTATTACTTTCCATGCTGCCCTACCCCCAGACTGGAGATTTAAAAAAAAGAAAAAAGAAAAAAAGAAAGGCAGATGGCTTCAAACACTAGATTTCCCCCCATGGGAGCCTCACAAGGAGGTCCAGGACACCCCAGGCCTGTCTGAACTCTATGATAGGTTGTGTGGATAAATTGACTAACTATATTTATACATTTTCAGGTATAAATATATCTATACATGCCTTAATGCACAGAGTGACTCAAAGTGAATGTAAAAAAAAATAGAGAGAGAGAGTGCTGGGGGAGCAAGGGACAGCGAGTGGGCGAAGGAGAGAAGGGAGAAGGGAGAGGGGCAGATACCAGGAGAGCTGATTTCTCACAGATCTCATTGCATTTGTGTGATAAGAAAGGAAATAACAGCTTCAGATGAGGGAATTTGCAAAGGGACACGTTTCACCTTCCTTTACATTGTGTAAGGCAGATCACAGGAAACACAGAGGAAAAGGAACGAGAGGCATCTCTTGCAAGGATGTGAGCAGACGTCTTGAAATGTACTCAGCATCGCCTGTTTCAGATGTATAAAATCCGACTGAACATTAACACTTTCATACTTGAAGAGAAAAAATTAAAGTTTATACCAACACTTGTTTTAACATTCTGAATTAATTTTATTTACCATTGCAATAACTCTGCAGGAGCGTGCTTTGACGACACTGATGCAGAGACAAACTGACAGGTCGCCGAGTTTGGAAGCATTCTGACATACATGCTACAGAGCAAACACAGCCCGAGGCTGTGGAGGTGTGCAGGAAAACCTCTCTGTGACTGCAAGTTCACTGGCTTGATCCCTGCTATCGTCATGTGTGCTCACCAGGACCATACCAGTGGGTTTACATGTTTTAGCCTGTTGCTTAGCTGCCAGCCCAAGTTTAAGATTTTATCCCATTGAATTTCAGTATTTTGCAAAGGTTTTAGGCATGTTTGATAGTTTGATCTTATCCCAATTTACTTTCTTGGCAGCAATCATCTGGCCTTCCAAGCACCATTTGGAGAACTCCATAATATACACTATTACTTAATCCTAAAAAACCCCACCTCATCCTACATGAAAAGGGTCAAAACAGGATAATCAGATCTAAATAGGGACAAAATAAACACAGAGATGCTTCATATCAGCCCTAAATTCATCCTGTGGTACTCAACAATAACACCAGACAAAGAGCCTGAGCATGCACAGGCAATATCAAACATTACACGGACTTTGGACTAAGGGTTGGCATAGTAAAGACTGGTTAATGCGGTGCTATCAATATTAAAAAGTCACAAAAGTTTAAAAATGGGCAATTAACTGTTCATATAAAGCCACTACCATCATGACTGAGAGCATTCATGGGACCAGAAGGAATGTAACTAATTAGTAAAGTGCATTTACTAGATTGCTTTTCTCAATTACAGGTTTAATGTAATTCTACTTTAAATATTTCTAATTTGTGCTACTTTGTGGTTCTTTTCTACTGTATTTTGCAATTATTTACCTTAAAGAATAACTCACCCCCCATTTTATTTTACAGACATATTACAATGTTCCAATAGTGTATATGAATGTATGTGAATCCTCGCTTAGTTATGGTGCCATGGGTCTAGGCTGCTGCGGGCATCTCATCTTCACTCACTATGTGTTTATACTCTCTCTCACTCTGCATTAAATCATTAGTTATTATTCATCTCTGGCTCTCTTCAGCAGTCAATTTTTTATCCTGTCTCCCTCCCATCACCCCCAACTGGTTGACTGGACCTCCCTCCTCTTACATAGTGCTTTTCTGATCCACCTGAACACTAAATGCACTTTACGCAACATGTATCACTCACCCATTCATACAAACACTTTCGTCCCTCTGCTTAAGGATATTTGGCATGAAGACTGGAACTGCCAGGTTTAGAATCACCAACCTTCCAATGAATATATAATATATTAAACACAATATGGGCTACCCTTACAATATAAAGCACTTTAAAACAACTGCTTGTGATTTGGCACTAATTAAACAGAGCTAAACTGAATTAATAATTAAACTTGTGAGCTACTGTTCAGCTTGGAGCATGTGTTTGGAAAAGAGTTTTCTGGAACATTTATTGGATAAAATTGTATAAAACAGGACATACAGTTTGTTATTTGTGTGACGAAATTGTAATGGTGATAAATTTTATTTTTTGCCTTGCCTTCACTGTTTGAAAAATTGCTCCCTGTGTGAAAAAAAGTTGGGCCAACCAGTTGCCTCAGATTTGTCTCTTCTAGCTCTCTCCTCCACCCCAGTGCCTCTGCACTCGTTTCACAGCCACAGCTGTGCAAAAGCAAATTTATTATCAGCCTCGGTATTTCTGACAGGCTATCCGGCAGACGCTCGGGGTCCTTGAAGTGCAGAAAGGCCTTCCCATCGCTGTGCTCCCCTGCCTCCCAGCAGGTCTGCAAAGTCAATTTACTGCCACTGTCAAAACTTCTGTCAGTTCTCAAAGGGAGAGAGGAGACGGAGACAGAGAGGGAGCGCGAGAGAGCAATATGGGACTTTTTTTTCCCTCCCCTTCCACAGATGCCCGGACATGCAGTCTTCAACCCAGAGGGCCTTTGAAATCATCTCGCTCGTTAATAGTTGTCTCATGGAAGCACGGAGAGAAGGGAAGCTTGACAGAGTTTGAATGGAGACACCAAAGCTCAGTTTTGTCAAGTACTGAAATCCTCATTTTCACCTCACTGTTTCGTAAAAAACTGCTGCAATTCCCTGCCAATGTTTTTCTCTCTTCTTTTTTTTTTTCTTTGCACATTCAAGTAAAGTTATGAGTGGGTTGCTGAGCATGACTTCAGTGGCTGATGAGAAATGCAGTCTATTCCACTGGAAATTAAATAATACAAATTTGACTTGTGGTGTGGTGTAAAGAAAGCATAGATTTATTAGGCTTCAGAGGTTATTGTTTACTTTTGTCACGTCTCATGTTTCTTTTGGTAATAAAAACTGAATTCCTTGATAATTTTTTCCTCTCCTTTCTTTATATATAACGTCCAGCTAAAATTAAAATGTCCTGTAACCGTGTGTAAGGAGTATGTTTAAATGTAACAAGGAAGCAGAGGTAACTGAGCTTTTTTCTAAGGTAGTCCCTTACAAATAAACACCATGTTGTGTTGCTGTCGTATAATAAAGAGGACCATCAGACTTTATCATATAAGATTTATAAAGTAATTGTGTGATAAAATGAACTGTAGCACACAAAATGAAGAGGCTTTAAGGTTGAGGGGGGAGCATGCATACAGGCCAGTGACTAAAGGCAGACAAAATGTTTTTCTATTTCTATCAATTTATTGATCTGTGACATCTTCAAATTGTTGCCCAAGTAAAGGTTGTCAGCCACATTTTGATATGGATAAAATAAGTAATAAGCCTAAACTTCAATAATCTGGACGTTTTTTTTTTTCACTTTTGCATGAACAATCCAATTAGGCACTTGATTACTGCATGTAGCTTATAATATATAGTTTTCTATATAGTTCCCTGTGTGTCTGTCTTAATTCTATATGCAGGTACCAGCATGACGCCTCGATAATTAACCCACACTGCTACTGCTCTGCTTTGGGGCATCCTGGAGGGGAGGACACTCTGGGGTGAAAACAAACCTGTACTTTAAAAACAAATGAAAATGTGAAGCCATTCATCCCTGAACTTGCCCTCTTCCAGCCGCATACCTTCACGTCCTGTCTCAAAAGGCATTCAAACATAAAGGCGGAGCCAGAAAGACGGAGCACAGCCGACAAAGGCTCCCTCAGCAGCCTCTCCCTTTCACACAGGCTAATATAAAACCACCAGGTTCCCTGTCTGAGAAGCGGAGAAGAAAAGGAAACATCTGCACCTCCTCACCTCCGCCCCCATTTTTGCTCTGGGGCTTTATTTACATGATCATTACAGGGTGACAGCAATATTTTGTTGCGTCTGTGCTCCTCTAGAATTAATGATAAAGTATTTTTACGTGGTATATTTGCCGTTAAATTTTGATATTTGAGAGCTTTAAGGGATTGTCATTGCTGCTTTTCAAAATCTTAAAACCTCCACATTTTTTTCAATAATTCCTAAATTTCTAACTGTTTGGTTGGATGGGTTTGTTCCAGTCCTGTATTTTACTACCTTAAATTGTGGTCACCAGAAGGTGGTACAAACTCTCATTACCATCATTGACTTCCTTGTTGCACCTGCCAGCAAAACACGTCTTTTCCAAATGATTTTCTGACTAAGTGGAACACAGATGATGAGCTACCATACCTCTATATTGGCGTTTCGAGCTCTTCCTTTCCTGAAAATGACAGTTTATATTTATTTCTTTAATTTTAAAAAGCCTACTGCGTAAACTGGTGCTTCGGTCTGGTTTCACTTGTAATTTGTCGACTCTTCCTCCACCAGCAAAAAAAAGCACTACTCTGAGAAACAGCGATGTGTGCCTGATGATTCAGGAATTTACTTTTATTCTGCTGCAGAGCACATTATAAACTGGTCTGGTTATGTGTCTTTGAAATGCTGAATGTGAAGGTTGACAAAGAGTGTTCAGGATAGGGGGAGTGAGGCTTGAAGGCATCCATGGGAGCTACCACAAGAAGCGGAGCCCATTCACTGTCAATAACACTCCAGAAACCTCACTCACAATGTCAAGGCTGGTAATAAAAGTCTTGATATTAAAAGCCTGGACAAAGAGTGCTTTACAGGGTTGCAATTTATGCTTGTTTTTAAAGTGCTCTCTCAGACACTGTTGTTTCTAGTAAAGTGTGGAGGCCTTCACTACTTGGAAAAAAACGACACGTATCAAAGTCACTTCTTATTCAGTTTTGGTAGCCTAGCAGAAAGGATATGGTAAACCATTGATAGATGATCTGTAATTTCTAAATCACTTTCTTAAAAAATTATTTGACAAACTCATGAATGTAAAGTTGTAATTTTGCTGGGGCAGTTACTTAAAACGAGCCAGTGTTCAGTATTAAATAAACTTGCTTCTTTCTTCTATTTAAGATAGAAGTTATATTCATCGACATAGTCATATCCTAAGTAAGCGGTTGCTGGTTAGGAGGCATGAAGGGCTGATGCTTGCAGGTTGGATCATTTCTGGCAGAAATATAAGGTTTGAAGTGTAGCACCGTCTCATTTCAATATGCATTTAATAGCAATTTTTCAATATTTGTCTAGTGTCAACTGACTCGTGTTTGGCTTTGTGTCTCCATTCTAATTCACCCAACAGATGTTAGACTTAAGTTATGTAGGAGGAAATGTGAAAGAAATACTCACAATAATCTGTCATAACTTTGAGAACACTGTAGCCAGGAATGAGGTCCATTGTATTTCATATTCCGTGCCTCCTGCTGTGCTAATGTTTTGTGCATAAATGGGATTCAGCTGTTCAAAAATAAGTGTCTGCAAGATTAGCCTTCTCTTGGCAACTCTTTTGGAGGCCCCAGCATAAGCAAAGGAACTGTCCCTCCAGTATAACTTAATCAGTAAATGGCACCCTGGACTAAAGGTCCCAGATTACAAAAGCATAGCCTGTTGTACAAATCCCAAGAATATCTGGTAAGTTTCAGCTCAAATTACTGCAGAGATTCTTCTTGCTTATGTACCATTGGTTTCATCCATGTTCCAAACAGGCTTTTGTAGTGTAATACTGTCAAATAAAAACAACCATCTGCTGAACACATCTTTCAACAAAAGTTGCCACGGATGACCGCAAAAGACTAAAAAATAGTAATAATAATACTCGTTCCATAAACAATGTTGTATGATAAGCCCAAAGAGCTTTTGGGTGGTAAAACTTTGCTTTCTAACCATATTTTGAGGCAATATAGCGCCAAGAAAAAAGGCTATTTTGCACTATAACACAAAACGGGACTGATTTGGATTCAGTCTTGAAGTTTCGAATAGTACGTATACAAAAGGTAATGGTAATGTTAGTCACATTAGCTGCACAGCCTACTATAGGGCTGTTCGATATAACGATGTATATCGGATGACGATATAAAAACGTCCATTGTTTCATTTTACGCTGTCGTTTGTTTCGTGGTGTCGCAAAATAAACTCTTTACGGCAATATTTTTTCATTGTTTTGATGGTCACTGTAGTGGCTATATTAAATTCTTAAAGTTCTCTCTTTCTCTTATATTTTATATAACCACACTAAGGACGGACAAGCGCCTGTTTTTATGCGTTGTGGTTACTTGTTTATGTTCCACATAAACCTTTCACAATAAAACTCAAGATCCTGTTGAGACTTTTCAAAATAAACCGAATCACATGAAAGAGCAGAGTATTTACGGATGAGAAGTAAAAAAGAGCCGCCAGGTGCTAAAAAATAAACCTTAGACTCAAACGTTAGAACAGGCTGTTCCCCGCAGCACGCCGTGTAACAAATACTCACAAAGAAAACGGCGGCCGTTACAACTTATGTCTAAAAATGTATAGTTTTATACATCTGTTAAAACACTCGACTCCATGACGCGCAGCTGGAAACACTTCCCGCAAGTCGAGCTGCCCGAGATTCACAGAATTTAGAAAAATGTTACATTTTTGTGATTTATATCGTTATAGGGACGATAGAATTCTTATATCGGGATATGAGATTTTGGTCATATCGCACAGCCCTAGCCTACTGACACTGATGCTATTGTTTTGGAGATCGAATCCGCTGGGGGTTTTGTTCCTTAGATTCCAGGAGTGCGTAAGTGAGCTTGTGTTCCCTTTTGTAACCAACAGAACATTTTCCGTTCTTTGCTCATGGCTGAAACATTTTCAAGCTAGAGTTGGTGTAAAGTGTGACATAGCTTCACACTGCATCCAAAAAATGAAAGTTGTACGTTGACTCGAGCTGGGGGCATGGCTGAGGGCAGTGTTTCAGACATTTTATGAATACAGGCTGAGCTTGTTTTTGTGTTGATTGAATTTATTGATACAGTATTTTTTATACTGAGAGTTCATTTTCATCAAAAATAGACAGAAATGGCTCTGCACAGTACGGGAAAGTATGCAGTTTCCAGTTTTTTCCTAATTTTGCCAAGGTTTGAAAGTCAGTCAGTAGGATTTGCTTGATTGCTGCTCTTTGGCAACTCTCTTTAAACTGAAATACACACACATTTACACACACACATTTATTTATACACACACACACACATTTTCTGTAACTATCTATAACTATCATATGACTTTGTTTGCAACACTGAGAATGACTCTCAAGCCTTTTAACATCATCATCAAATCTTAATGCAGTTTTTACTAACATGTCACAGTTTAAAATAATAACACCAAACATTTACATTACGCAAAGCGTCACGTCACCAAATTTTCTTTCAGCACTGACACTTGTTTTAAACATTTTGGATAAAAATGTAATATATTAGTACCTAAATATATCTATTAGAGATGTCTGTTAAATCATACGAATACTGCTGTTTCATCTTAAGAAACCCCCTTGCCATTACTTAGTATACGTATCTTGTGTGATCCACGTCTTCTCAGGTCTGTGTTTCTGTGCTTGATTAACATCACCATACTTATTAACTTAGTTTTTACACTTGAAAACAAGTAAAGCAGTGCTCATTTTTCCTTTATCTCAGCAATATCACAAAACTGTACCCAATCTGTCACTTTGTGGCATCAAGAGACTCATTAAACCACTTGTTAATTTCCTGGTTAGATCACCAATTCACAATTAAAACTTGCATATTTCAGCTGAAGTAACCTTGTTGAAAACTCCAGGAATCTGTTAAACATTGAGCAATATCAACAGACTGGTTAAAGTTTTACACTTATTGAACTTTGGCATCTTGTTAATTAGTTTTAGAATCAGTTTTGAAATTAAAATATAGCAGAGGATTTGTACAGAGGTGTCTGTCAAGCACAGTCTTTCACACACCAGTGCTACACTGCGGAGAAGCTAATCAAGCAGGAAAGCTGAAAACGCCTCTTTAAAGGATCACAGCTCAAAACATGTCCTACTGGACACTTTTGGGATCATTTTCTCTGTGCTTTTAATTACATTATTGCTGTAATAAATGTCATTCATTGTTATCATTGTTATCTGTGGAACAAGCTCCCGGCTTGGATTCAGGAGACAGACACCAGCTCTACTTTTAAGATTAGGCTTAAAACTTCCTCAGTTACACTGCATTACTGCTGGAGGCTTCCTATGATGCACTGAGTTTTCTTCTTCACTCACTATGTGTTTATGCACCTCTCTGCATTTACTCAATAGTTATTAAATGCAGAGATATCATTCTTAATGTCAGACTCTCTTTGACAGCATTTCATGGTCCCGCCACCCCTCCCTGAGCCTGGTTCTGCTAGAGGTTTCTTCCTGTTAAAAGTGAGTTTTTCCTTTCCACTGTCGCCAAAGGACATGCTCATAGGGCTGCATTTGTTTGCACCTCTACATTTTGCTATACTGTTTGTCAAATTCAAATTTTATTTGTCACGTACACAGTCATACACAGTACGATATGTAGTGAAATGCTTGGACAACTGCTCGTGACCTAAAGAAAACAAAAAAGGAAAGGCTATGAATAAGATAGGAAATAAATATGAAAAATTAAAAAGGGTAAATTTAACTAGGAAGGAATAAAATATAAATTAAGGTTAAAAATGAAATAACTGTACAACACAAATTAGAATGAAGGGTAAATTTAACTGGGAAGAATAAGATAAAATATATAAATTAAAGTTGAAAATAAAATAACTGTACAACAAAATACACAATATAGAACTATATAAGAATGTATGAAGAAATCTAAATATAAATAAATATATACACAATAACAGCAGCTGTACAAGTATTAACTGGAAATGAAGAATATAGTGACCAGTGTTGTGCAAAAACAATGTCCAGAAAGTCCAGTGTGTGTGTAAGAACCATATGTGTGGGTCAGTACTGTGTGGTGGTGTGATTGAGAGACCGTATCGCCTGCGGGAAGAAGCTCCTCCTCAGTCTCTCTGTGTTGGTCTTCAGGGAGCGAAATCGCTTTCCTGACCTCAACAGAGAGAACAGTCTGTTGTTGGGATGGCTGAGGTCCTTCACGATCTTCCTGGCCTTGGTCCAGCACCGCCTGCTGTAGATTGAGTGCAGGTCAGGGAGCTCGGAGCGGATGGTGCGCTCAGCTGACCGCACAACCCTCTGTAGAGCTCGTCTGTCCTGCATGGTGCTGTTCCCGAACCAGGTTAAGATGTTTCCCGCCAGGATGCTCTCTATGGTGCACGAGTAAAAGTTCCTGAGCACCTTGGAGGGCAGTTGGAAGTCTCTCAAGCGTCTGAGGTGGTAGAGACGCTGTCGGGCCTTTTTCACCACGGTGTTGATGTGACAGGACCATGACAGGTCCTGCGTGATGTGAACTCCGAGGTATTTGAAGCTGTCCACTCTCTCCACTGGGCACTCGTTGATGACGGGGGTCTGGTAGTTCCTCTCCTGCTTAGTGCTGAAGTCCACTATCAGCTCCTTTGTCTTACTGACGTTTAGAAGGAGGTTGTTCCTCTGGCACCAGTTCTCCAGATTCCTAATCTCCTTCACGTAGGCCGTCTCGTTGTTATCAGAGATCAGGCCCACCACGACGGTGTCGTCAGCAAACTTGATGATGGTGGTGGAGCTGGTAGTGGCCACACAGTCATATGTGTACAAAGAGTACAGCAGGGGGCTCAGAACACACCCCTGGGGGGCTCCAGTGCTGAGAGTGGTGGAGGCTGAGACATGTCCGCCCATCCTTACTGCCTGTGGTCTGCCAGTTAGGAAGTTGGAGATCCACTGACACATAGATGAGCTGAGTCCCAGATGCTCCAGCTTGGTGGTGAGTGTGGAGGGAATTATGGTATTAAATGCAGAGCTGTAGTCTATGAAGAGCATTTTAACATAATTCCCCCTTCTAGTGTCCAAGTGAGTGAGTGATGTGTGGAGGAGATGAGAGATGGCATCGTCTGTGGAACGATTTGGACGGTAAGCGAACTGTAGTGGGTCCAGTGTGTCTGGTAGTGAAGAAATGATGAAGTCTCTGACCAGGCGTTCAAAGCACTTCATCACTACTGAGGTGAGGGCTACAGGGCGATAGTCATTGAGAGAAGCAGGGTGGGGTTTCTTCGGGACAGGAACAATGATGGACTCTTTGAAGCATGTGGGGATCACCGACTGAGATAAAGAGATGTTGAATATCTCAGTGAACACTCTTCAAGACAGTTTGAAAAACCTTGAAGGGTGGTTAAAAACCCTTACCTGTGTTCTGTGATTTTCGCAGTATTAATTTTATTATTAATTAAGATCAAAATAAAATATATTTATTGGCCCACTGCATAGTCAGACAGGCTTCTGCTTTGTTATCTATTATTTGAAGTAATTTGTTAAATTAACCACGTGGATCCTGTTGCTGTGACAACTTCTACGGTCTGACCGACTGAACAAGCTACATTAATGATTCGAATAATGGAAACTCTGTATACTCCCTGAAAACAAAAGCGTCTCAGATGGAAAAGCTAAAGGAAAACAAACAAACAAACATGCAGCTCTCTGTGGGTGAAGTCACACAGCCCAGATTATAAGTATCTTTAGTTACAGCCTGTCAAAGCTATTGGTCTCCTCCCCTTGACCCAGACCCTCCCCTGGTCTTGCTGCTGGAACAAAGCCCCTGCTGTGTATGGCTGCTTTGGGGAGTAAGCCTGAGAGAACCCTTAGCCATTTCCATCGTGGCTACGATTGAGGCCGCTCGGGCAAGCTGAGGTTAGTAGGGAAGTGGGGGGGATGGGTGTTTGTTGTGGGGGGCTGAATGACAGATAGGGTGTGTGTGGGAACCATGCCCTGGCCTGCCTGTCCACCTTTGAAAAGGGCCAGCACAGTGCAAATTTGCAATTCAGATCTCACCCTTCCAGGCTTACGTTGGGAACGGCGCATCAATGGCTGGCACAAAGCAGGCCACCGTTGATGGCAAATGTCATTCCCATTTTGATTCTTGACCCCTTTTTTTCCCCAAACCTGGCCAAAAAAAAGGGAAAACTTCCCACCTCACCCCCTTTTTGTGTGCTTCATTTGCAACCAGTGCTCTGTTTCTGCATTGCCACATTAGCCTCCAACAAGAAAGAAAAGAAAACAAAGTTCAGAGCTCCCTTTCACATCGGGGGCAGTAATTGTCATTCATATTGAGATGGCGTGAAATACGTCAAGATAAGAATGAGAGAAAAGAAGCATTGGAAATTCCCTCCTCTGTTCGATGAGAAGCAAGTGTTGTTAACTATCGCGGTCATTATCGTTACACTCTAATTTGTCACTAAGCCATTTAACTCCAGCAGCTAAATAAATAGATAAATAACAAAGCCACGGCTGGCATTGCTGCAACTGGTGGCCGTGGCACTGAGGGGAAAGAAAGGAGCTTTTCACATAACTTGTCCGCTCAAATGTGAATAAGGACAAACTGAAAATGAAGGAAAGGCTCAGTGTTCATCCTCCATGGAATTTCAAATCCTTCCAGGTTCTCAGTGATGCAAAGAAATAGACAAATAAATTGCAAAGTTTAGTGTCTTCCAGCGTATACTTCAGAAAACTTACAATTTCATTTAAAATCAAATTTAATTAACTGATGAATATGAAATTCTGGTCTAAAATCCTCTTAGCAGTTCTACAGAACAGCATCATTGTAGTTTCTATTTTTTGCGCGGTACAAATCTTGTTATAAAATTAATAAAAGCTAGCAATAAATAACATAGAAGGGGTGTGACGGAGACAGATGCAGTGTGTCATGCCATGTTTGACTTCAGGTGGTGTTAAAGAGGTAAAGGGTACTACTTGTTAAAAACACTGCTGTTTCTTGTCATTTCAAAATTCTGGGAATAAAAGCCATGCGGCAATGACCTGACATCACTCTATTCTATGTGTACTGATTGTTTTTATTCTGTAATATTATACTGTCTATTTTATATCTAAATTGGACCTAACTCAAACTGTTTATTTGCATAGTTATAATAAGGTCTCTGTCAACATTTTTGTGTATGTTTCTCCAGAGCAGTTTAATTGAAATGTCCCAGTTAGCCCTAGAGTCTGAGTTTTCCCAAGGATCTATTACAGTGAATGGCTGGGGCCAAGTTTGTTTTCATTTCAAAATCGGGAAAAACTCCTCACGGAGACTCTGCTATATAGCAGTTTGTCTCCTTTATTCATGCAGTGAAATGAAGAGTTTGCTTTTTGGTGTTCTCCTCTGAGACACATTTCCGTATGTTTCATTAGGAGGGTTAAATCTCACAGAGAAGAGGGTAGGCTGAGGTCCTCTCCTGACTGTGGGATCCACCTGACAATACCAGGCATCTGGTCTGAATCTGAAACTTTTAAACTCCCTCAGTTTGTATGCTGACATATGAAAAGCGACGGTTGATATCAATATACAAAATTAATTTGATCTCTGATGGGCTATATGATTATTACTGGTAATATCTTACAGTCTTGGCATTAAATAGGATTATTTTTCATCATTTTATCATTACACATTTAAAATGACCAAGAGTTTAGCAGCATAAACTTGCTTGATCATAAAATATCACCTTTAGGTCATGAAAATATTCGGTACTTTTCAAGAGACAATTTTTTTAGAACGAGCATTATTATAACTTTTAACTTAGTTTTAATGAGCTGAGCCGTTTGTTACCAAGCTGAAACCAATCTTAGTGTGTCCCATAGCTCCAAAAGACCTTTTTCATGATTCGCTAGCAGAAATATAACGTCTCTGAACTCTGCGAGAAGGCAGAAGGATCTATTTTCACCTCTTAGAAGTGCCATCATTTGGAAGGTGGAAGTACACGCTCTAAATCGCATCCCGGTGAGCTGTGTCGCGGCTTGAATGTCATCACCGCCAACAACCCAGCATGGCTCTTCAAAACTCCCCTTGCTGCCTCCTGTTACAGGCGCTGCTCAGCACCATTTGGCTTCTGCATCATCATATTCTCTTCAAGTGTTTGTATTTGGCTCAGTTTGTCTATGTTACACTTTGGGTTCTTTGAAGCACTTAGGGAATAGATAAATATGTTTTCCCCCTCATCATTTGGCATCTTTGGCAAGAGTGAAAATATGGTAAGTATTCAGCGTGTCAATAATTTAGTAGACCCCTCACTAAGAGCTTTAGCTTAGAGCTATCATCCAGACCTGTCTTATATTTTGATGCGAAGCTCTTTGTAATTGCACTTAAATCACAACTTGCTGTATTCTTCTTCACCGAGCAGTTGTGTCTTCTTAGTCCTGTCAAAAGGAGTTTAGTCTTCTTTTTCTTTTCTTTTTTCCCACTATTGAGACACTGACCTCAGCTAATTTGAGTTGCAGGCTTGTCAAAAATAACTCTCAGCAACATATGACAAATGATAGGTTAGCCTTTTAAAGCAACACTGCTGTATGACCTGTTTAACTCAATTACTGTAGCATAACTCAGTAATTTCTCCTACTGCCCACCCAACCATCTCCATTAAACCCCCTTTGAAACCCTGCCCGCCCAGTACTGCACATACACTGACATGCATGTAATCTGGAACTTGTGCAATGGGATCGTGTGAGTGTTTGAATATGAGGTGGAACAAATTTAAACAATGGTAAAATGGGGAGGAGGTGGAGTTGGGGTAGAGGAGTTTCTTTTTTCTGAACATTTTTTAAAAGTTTTGGAAAGAATAAGTTCATTTTTGTTCCAATGTGCAGTAAGACAAGAAGGGAGGACTTGGTCTCATGATAATTTTTTGGGAAACAGACGGAGCTGTGCTGTCAGGCAGTTGCACGGTGTGGTTAACATAATGGACCTCAGTGACCTCTGTAATAGCCGCATCACTCCAGAGTCAGTAGGACACCAATAAAAACATCAGTCATGCACAGAAGGTCAGGACCGTAAGGAGAAACTGCAACAGGATGACTCTTTTTCAGACAGCCTGAGGAATGGTGTTAAGCAAGGGGCACTGGTGTCTTTGTAATCAATAGTATGGTTTCAACAGTATTTAAAAAAAAAGGTATAATTTGCATGACTTGAATTGATAAAAATATGTATAAAAAATATTATTTTTGCTTTGGTGCTAGACTCTTTTTCTAAAAATGGGTTTCAAACTCTGTCTTTTTTAGTGGTATTTGCTGCGTGGTCTAGATAGGATTTAAGTTAACGTAAATGTGTTGTCTCTTTCTATAAAGTCAAAGGAATGAAAACCTCTTGGTGCAGCTTCAAGGCGCACAGCTATGGATTCATTCATCACCTTGACCTCCACATTCTTGCTTTTGGCTGAACAAAGAACTTCACACTGCTTCCTTCTTTGCCTCTAAATTTACTGTTGCCCACTAATTCAGAATAGCTGCACATAAACGTAATTCTTAAGAGACAAGGTTGGAGAGGGGGCCAGTTCACGGGCACAGTTCTGCATGTGTACATGACTAGTGTGAATGGTGCGTCACAGTGTTGGCTGTGTGTGTTGACAGGAAACGAGGAGTACCCCAGGGCTCCTTTCTTGCCCTGGCTCAGACTTCAGGACAGAGAGGAAGGGGGGTGGCTCTCTCCAAGTCTGGAAAAACAATTCCCAGAGACCTACAAACAGCCAAAAGCAATACAGCCACAGGGAAACCTTGGCCACGTTCCAATGCTAACAATTAAAATGAGCAATGTGTTAAAAACCATGCAAGAGGTGACTAAGACTCATTAATTTATGACGATATTCTTGGCTTTCAAGAGGAGTGAGTGATAGCTTAAAAATACACAGTACGATTCAGCCACAAAACAGAAACGGGGTCCTGAAGAGGTAACATGTTGTTGAAAAAACAAAAAGACTTCTTTGCTTGATTGCCTTTATGAAATGTAATAAAAACAACTCAGTCTTGTTAAACATATATTTGATTATCAAAGCAACACAATGATACTTCATGACTGTTAGGGGTTCCGAAAGAGACTCAGGCGCAGGCCAGGGTTTCCCTTTAAGCGAAGAACAGTGCGTTTATTCACAGTGAACACAATCACCAAGTGGCTATGTACAATGTGCAGGGGAAACGGGTCCGGGTCGCCAGGGTCCGTGGGAAACAGGGTTAGGGGAAAAGGTGCTCCACACTTTCTGTACAAAAGCTCCTCCTCAGTCACTCCTCTCAGAATCCGGTTCCAAAAACGATCTAAACACAAAAGGTCGGGTTAGCGGGATAATAACAAAGGGCTTTCAAGATACAGGTTGGCAGATACACAAGTTTGACTGACGCTGATAGTTCAACGATCCAGCGAAGACTAGTGCAGACTCGCCATCTAAGTAGTGCAGTAATCAGCTGGGATCAGCGGCCGGTGTGGTGATGAGCAGGTGTGTGGGCCAGCAGCGGGAGCCCGCAGTGAGCATCGCCGTGGCGAGAGAGAGAGAGAGAGAGCAAACAAACCACAAACATATTGCCCAATAGAGGATTGACCAGCAGGGCACAGGGACCATGACAATGACTTCTTGAGACTCTCAGAAGAAGTTGAATAGTATTGATTCAGCAAAGCGGATTATGGTGTGTGTAGTTGTAATTCGTGCAGCAGAAGAAATGGACTCCATGATGTCATAAAGCAATGTCCATGCATGAGTAAGGGTGAAGATCGTGTATATTTAATCATTTACATATTAAGACTTTTGAGAGAGTCCTCTGTGTGAGTAGCGTTTTGCACCCTTTGCCTGATATGCACGGTGTTTGCAATATTTCTTGATTCAGCAGTTGCTGTTTATATGAATCGGCTTTGAGTGACTGACACGCAATGTCATGTAGAAAAAAAAGGAACCATCAAATCTCTCTAAGAAAGATCTGAAGCAAAACAAGGTTTGAAAATGATTTATTTTTTCAGGTCAGAAATTAGACGTCTCATTTAAATAAACTGCATTGTAAAGTATGAGTATTTATTTTAAGTCTAATCTATTTGTGAACTGTGCGTTTTTTTATTCTGCTGTCATATAAATTTAACTTATCCCTAAGTTGCTTCTCTTTACATTTTATTGATCTGATTAAAATTTTCATTAAATTACTCAAAAACAACATTATGTCTAACAGCAAAATTTCCAGATTTCTAAAGAGGCTGATTTAATGTCAAAGCATCTCTTGAGCTACAAAATGAATGCACCCTTAGTCACCTTGGTGAGGCAGTCTTGTCTCATGAAAAACAAAAACTGCCTGCTTGGTGACAGACATCTAGAAAAGTTGGCTGAAAACAAAAGTGTTGTCAGTCACCTGATTCGAAAGTGACTTTATGTGCCAAATCAAACCAGCACGCTCTCTTTAACATGTGGCAGTTTTTTTTCTTAAAAGCTTTTCTGAACCCGTCTTTCACAGGAAGAAGAGAAGACAAAATGTGAAACTACTTTAAAAATATTTACTTCTTTGTTTTGGTGCTTTTTGAGTAACCTTGGTGATATAACTATTTACCCCTGCTTTATCTGAGAAGAAGCAGGCAACCATTGCAGAAACATTACTCGTTAATAGACAAAGACTTTTGTCATTGTTTAATCATTAAATTCTTAATGGAATAAATACAAATCTTATACTACTGCAAAGTATTGTGCTCTGTCTAATCTTCGCTTATAAGGGGGAAATGTCATGGGCAGGAAAACATACATAGAGACTTCTGCAAATATTTTAAATGGCACTGTGAAGTAGTCAGACTCAAACATCAAGGAAGGTGGTAGGGAAGCAGACTACGCAGACATTTCAGGTTTCCAAAGGTGAGCAATTTATTTACAGTGAATTCAACTCAAATCAACTCAACTCAAATCAAAAACCGCAACAGCTCACTTCTCCTCTCTGCTGCATCTGGTAGAGACTGGCTTTAAATGGGGCCATCAATTTCCCTCTAATTGCCCAGCCAGTACCACTCACTCAAACTGAGGGATCTAAAACTCTACACAGATGATCTAAAAAACACAAAACCTCTTCACACTTCTAATATGCACATTTACACAACTAAATGGCGGTATTAACGAAAGGAAAAACATTCAACAAATCCCTTTAAACCTTAACACAAACAAAAGGAAGCATCTCTATGGAAAAAGAAACCCCTCCACTTGGTTTGACCTGCTGATGTCATGTGTGACATCATCAGGATTTTAAAATGAGGAAATGCCAGGTGGGTATTTCCCCACACCTGACCCTCATGAAGACTGAAAAGACAAACAAAGTTAGTATGAAACGTGTAACTGAGTATTTGCCTTAATTTGCAGAATGTTTGATTTGCCGGCAACAGAACGCTTACACAAACAAACCCGGGATAGTGAGTGAAGCAATGTTACTTGACAAATAGCAAATCATAGCAAATAAATAGAAACAGAATAATGTGTATAATGTGCAAAAAAAAAAAAAAGTCAACACATATGGGACAAATGGAGAGCATTGCAACTGCTCATACACTTTGTCACAGGCACATACTAAACAATTTGTGTGAGTAACCTGTAGAGAGGTAAACTGTTGGTGTACTAAAGCATCCTGTTTTGCTAAATCTCACAGTGAGACACACACGCACATCTACACATTTGTGATGCCTTGTTTGTGTCCACAACATCTGTCTTGCTCCCTAGTCCAACCAGACACGCTATAAAATATGTATGTGATATGTCAAAAACAAATGGAAAAAAACCTCCAGCAGCTCAGCTGTTCATTTATTAAACATGGCTGCTCCATGCATCTTCGCTTTGCTTGTATTACTACCTTTACCTACTGCACTCGCGCTGCAGACATAACACTCTGTCATACAGAAAAAAAATACACTGTGGCTAGCTTGCCCTGCAAGATGTACAAAGCAGCAACACAACTCTCATGTAAAGTGTTCATTAAGTGTCAAATGTTACCAGTACGGTATCAGTGCCTTGTTACACCAGCTGCTGCAAAAACTCCCATTTGAAAGAGAGAAGAGTTTGTGTAAGGTGGAAGAGGCATGTGGAAGCCTGTTTTTTGGTCTTTTAATTGTTTTCAGCTTGTTAATAGTGCTTTCATAGACTGTTTTGATTAGCTTCGGACATCAGGTCAGGTTAGTTTAGGTTGGGTACGGTTTAGGAAAAGATGACAGTTATGTGCCCATTCACACTGGTAAACTTAACATTGAAACATTATGAGAAATTATACCCATCAAGGGGCCCCAATAAAGCACATTGTTGGCTATAATATATTACTGTAATCATATTACATTTTTCAGTAACATAGTTATGTATTACTCTACAAAATTCAGTAGGGGAGACCGGGGATAGTTGTAACATTTTTGACATTTCTGTCTGTAAATTGGAGCTCTTTTAAGGTAGTGGATTCAAAATGTAATGCAAAGTATTTACATGTCTCTGCTATTAAATAGTGCAGCTATTTTCTCTGCAGCACAATTACCCATTGCATGGTATGGCCTCAAACACAAAGAGTGAAATGTTACAATTAACCCCATAGTCTGGGTTAGTTGTAACATATCCTGGGGTAAAATGTAACACAATGAAATAAGGGTACTAACAAAACATTAACATGTAATCTTTGTTTATTCAACACATGAATGCACTTACATCCATTTATGTAGCTGTGTGTGCGTGTAACAGAATGCAGAAATCCAGCTTTTGAACATATTCCAACCCCCCAAAAAAGACAAATTATGGAATTTTCTGCAACTGAATATTTCATTAATTTTGATTGGTCTTCCTTGAGTTTGGCCTCATTGGCTCAGTGGGCATTATAACCTACAACTCTTGCACCAATTTTGAACATAACAATGAAGATGAAAAAATGTAGTTGTTCACCAGCATCGCAATTCCATTACTTTTTATCATGGCTTACCTTGGTGTGGTTTGCAAAGTGCTTCAGAAAGATGAGGAAATCTGTTTCTTGCACCCATCCTGATTTATTTCCACTACCAGTACTTCCTACTGGTCCATCTCTGACACAGAGGTCTGCATAATGTATGTGTGGGAACACAAACAGTGGAGGAATTGTGTTGCCAATGGCATTAACCGCATATACAAAAGCGACCAGTGAACCTCTCTCTGCTGATGTCGTTGCCCCAACTTGTTTAATATAAGTTAAAGTAATAGTGTGGTAAGTTGTAACATCTGCATTATTGTTACAACTAACCCAGACTGTTGCTGTTACAACTGACCCAGACTCCTATAGCCATGAACTAGCCAACATTACAGCCAACGGCTAAAACATTAGCACTAAAGACCTACACAGAATATATCCCCATAGACATACAAATAACATCATTTAAGTTTGATGAGTTTAACTGCAAAGCAGATAATGCTATTACAAATTGAAATAAAGTAGAAAAACTTACTTTTTGGCATACAAATTACTTTTTTTCATGTTAAATTGTCTGTGTTTGACAAAATGTGCTGATTTTTCACATGTGATAGCAGAACTGAATTGGGCATGCACAGGATGAGTCACATCATTTGAAACTTAGCCCTGATTGGAGAAACTGGAAGTGTTACAACTGACCCACGTGACAACTATCCCCGGTCTCCCCTAGTCACATTACAGTTAGAATTATGCCATTTCCTGCATGACACGGTATGGCAGGCCGTGGTCTGCCGCGCGGCTGCCGGGGAGGCGGACACACCTGAGCGGCATCCGAAATCACGCCTCGCCGGTTTCTCCGTCTGCCTGAATCTGTTCCTGTTCCCCAGAGGAGGACAGCCGAGCCGGAGTTCGGGGGCGCAAGGTACCTGCTCAGCCAGAGCCGGACGTCGGGGCGAGCAAGGGTCCTGCATGCCGGCCCCCTGTCAAGCTACCTGGGAGCCTCAAATCATGGCTGCGACTGCTCCGCCGCCGCGGGCGGCCTTCGCTCCGGCTCCATTGCCGCCCCTGACCATGCGGCCGGCCGCCGAAATTCATTATCGCTGTGGGACAAGCGGCAGCCAACACGTCCCCGCCGCTGGGCGATGCAGACGGTCGGGGGCTGATGTTTGTTGTTGTTGGTGCGTGTTCGGCTGGCGGCTGAAAAGCTGCAGCCGTATCTGTAAGACACAGAAACCAGTAATAAAGAGTATTCTGAAAAACGTGAATATGTGGTCGGGTCTGTTGTGCATCGTTTATACAGGTGCTTCCATTTTTCCCTCCCCAGGGCCAAGACATATAGAGGGGAAAAAACCCTTATTTTGTTTCTTTTTGTGCACTTCTGCAAGAATGAGAGTGTGGTACTGTGGCATTCATTTTAAAGTTTCTTTGTGCTGGTTTTTAATAGGATAGGTATTTGTGTTGGTTGTGTGGGGCTGTAGCCTATAGGCTTATAATGTTAACTAGCAGTTATGAGACTATCAGATTATAGAGATTATGAGTGCATTTTGGGTCATTTACAGAGAAAGGCGAAAGTAGTGTAACAAATTTTTCATGGAAGTAAATTAGTAAATTAAGTAACATACTGCATTACTTAAGTGTTCTGTGTAATGTCTAATACAATGCATTTCTGAGTAATAACCCCAACACTGATCACAGCAAAGAGTGGTAATACCTCTAAAATTAATTTGCACTTATGTAATGTTTTTGATATGCTGCTTAGAGATGGTGGTGACCCTCGAAAAGTAGAGCCAATGAGAACCACAATCAGAATCGCAAAATTTTTATCAGTTCCCATCTCAAAGTAGTGTAAGGAATTACTTTCTCCGTCACGGACTGCATTACATTTAAGAAAAGAACGATGTGTAATATGTTCCTTTTTTGAGTAACGGCCCTGACACTGTTTGACACCCTCCTGTATCCATATTTGATTCGCCCTAAGTGCTTTAATGCTGTTTCTACTACATGAAAAGCGGACATGCGTAAATGTTGACATGTTTCCCATTGCTTCAAGCCAACACGCTGCTGAATACACCTTGACTTTTGGATAATATCAATCTTCTCATCTCACTCCCAGCAAAATAGAAAATAAACATATTCCCTTGTCATACAGATTACCTTCCGTGACACCAAAAAACTATGCAGTTATAAGTACAGAGGTTTGACAACTTGTCGAAAGAGCTGAGGTGTAAGGCGTGGGAACAGTAACAGATGTAACAGACAAAGAAAAGAGCTTGACCTGCTGAGGCTCTGACCTCATAGCACCAACACTTCATAAGTAACAAGTCACCTCAAGGAAGTGTTGCACAGAGCTGCAATGAGTGTAGAGCAACAAAAATAAATACACACACATTCACATGCACTCGCAGAGCTGACAGATTTGTCCAGTATGTCAAAAGTCAAGCACACTCCCTGTAGCTCTGCTGGACAGCTCTGTGTCATTAGACCTGATTGTCCAGGGCTTCAAATTAGCAAAATTAGAAAAAAACAAAAGCAGCACATTACATTCCCTTTTGTATATCTGTTTGTAGTTAGGATGTGGATATAGTTAGCTTTTAAAATAACATTTTTTTAAAGATGGTGCATGCAACAGTCTACAGGTGAGTCAACATGTCAACGGTTCTTGTAGCAGATGCGCTCACAGGTTTGTGAAAATGCCTGCAAAATTTGATCAAGGCCAAGTAAATAAACTAATAAGACTAATTCCAAGGCATAGCTGTCTGTGTTATTTTTTTTTTCTTAGTAGGAAAATGAAAGGAGAGATGAGACACCAGTTCAGACAAGGAAAAAAAGAGTTGACACAGTTTGTCAAAGGTCAGAGTTAAAGGGAGCCACAAAGGCCACACAATGGCCAACTCTTACAACTGAGCAAAGCATTTATATGCAATCTAGCATGCAGCGTGACTGTTTCCACAATGTAGCAGTTCTCGGTTTTGTTTGTTTGTTTGTTTTTTTTCAATTTTTTAAGTATTTTTTGTCTTTGTTTTATTGCTGCTGCTAAATAAGTTAAGTGACAATTCAGGTTCATGTGATTTGGTTTGTTTGTTTTACAAACATAGCTGAAAACCTTTGGTAGGGCACAATGGTTTACATATTAAATTTTACTGTAATAAACCTAAAAATGAAGAAGTTGCTGGGTTTAAAAAATGTGAAGCTTTCAGGGTGGGCTACGTCCCAAATGTTTTAAGATTCCTAATAACACCTAAAGAGAGCATTATGGAGGCACTGTGAGGTATGAGAGGATTTATTCCCAGCCCTAGCTCATCTGTTTGCTGCTTATTTTACAATCAGCTGGTGGAAGGAATTTGACTCAGACTCTTAATTTTAAAATTCAACATCACTTCTTTTAGATGAATCAGCCCTTGACTTAAGCAAAGTTTGTCCAAAGTTAGGCAGTTGACACGTTTTTCAGAATTTTAGATGTTCATCAAGAAAAGTTTGTGTTTTTCTCTCTTATAGATTCATCCTGCTTTGAGAAAATTATTATTTTGTATCAAGTGCTTGACTGAAAAAAAACTCAAACTGAGAAATATTTCAACCCAGACCAGGCAGGTGTTTCATGTGACTTACAACTCGGAGCTGCAAGTATTGCATCATTTTGTGAATGTTATGATTAATACAAGTGGGACAGAAGATGATTTTTTTTTTTCTTTTGCTATCTAAAGCTTAATATAAGCACATGGACCTCCTGGAAAATTAACTTGAGGTTTGTGTGATTGCTTTAGCGAATATATTTTGTACACTTCATTGTTAGCCTGCAAGTGTGTCCATGCATGTGGTCAGCCAGATTGAAGGACAGGAAATTTGCATCTTAGAAGACTGCAGTGGAGCTAGAATTTAAAAAAAAAAACATGTATTTGCATGCAATGTGTTTGCCTTCTTTCTTGTTTGACCAATTAAACATGCTGCAATCAATAAGTGAGAATTTACTGATTGCTACAACAACAGCAATCAAAATAAAATTTCAATTAAATTGCAATAAAATTAAGAGTGTTTTAGTAAACCTTCAAAATTCTCTGAAAACTGAAAAAAGTATCAAATTTAAAATGAACAAAGAAACAAACGACTTCAAATGTTCACCACTAATGGTAAATAAAGGGTTTGATTTTTTTGCAAAGCACACTAAACATGTGCTTTAAATGTCAAAAGAAAGCCTTAACATCACTCACTGTCCTATAATATGTGAAGAAAAACTAGGGTCAAAGGTCACAAGAAGCAGAAGTCCAGTCATAATCCTCTAATGAACATACACAGTTGATGACAGACATATACATCACCCAAATCCTCACATCTGTGTGACTGAGACAGATATATTGTGCAAAATGAGGGCCAAAGAGTCCTTTAACAAGACGAAAATATTTGCTTTTGTTTCTATTGGTGCAAAATTTTAAATGTAATTTTTTTTTTTATAATGATATATTTTCTTAATCAGTTTTTTTTTCACTTAATCTACTGTGATCTTACATAACTATGACTAATGGATACACATTAGTTTCATAAAGGAAAAATATAATGTGAAAGATGAACTTGATGAGCTAGAACTAACTGTATGAGTCTAAGAGGGATCCCACACTGAGCTCTGTTTTACACCCTGAAATTAAAAATGGTTGAGGTTTTAACAGTACAACTAAATTACTTACTCTAGAACAAGGCTATAGTAAAGTGCCACCCAGTAGAAGTATAAAAGTTGTTACTCCATGCCAGCACAGCCCTCGAGCCTGTCTGCGCCCTCATCCATCATGATATCATGTGCAGACTGTGGATAAGACAGCTTTCAGGCAAAGCTGAGCCTGTCATCGCCACAGGGTTGGGGTCCAAGATACCCGCCGTGTGGTCCAGCTGTTTCTAGCACTCAACGTACCCACAATGGTTTGCTTGTGTTAGGAGCAAAGTGGGATACTTTTGCTCACAACATTTAAGCCCTTCCTCGAGACCTCTGATTGCGTCAGTGGTGCACAGCTGTGCTGTAGTGAGCTGACGGTGTATGCTGCAGCACATGTGAGTAAAACAGAGTAGACGGCTGCAGAGGTGTATATTTTTTCAGGTTTTTTTTTTTTTTTATCCATTTCCCCCATTTCAGTTGGCAAAACAACACATGCATGCTTGGGCAAAAAGCTTTTGCACAAAGACAGGAAAGAAGGGCAAGAGAGGATAGCAGTGCTTCCAGTCCCAGTGCAGCATAGTCAGAGTTTTCAATTTGTTAAATACATCTCATTCCAAGTAGTGCAACATAAATTTATCTTTGATCATTTAGCTCCCATTTACTTGTTTTTTTTTTAAATTTGTTAAATGAGACATTCAGCAGATTTCATTAACAAAGACAAACTCAGTAGAAGCCAAGCATGGCCTATACGGAAACTGCCGTGTTGTTTTAAATACCATTTCATGACACCGGGTTAGACGAGGTTTTCCACCTAAGTTCGAGTCTCAGCTCCCAGTTTGGTTTGTTTTTTCTTTTTGAGAAACCTGTGGTGTGTGCAAAGTTGTTAAAAGGGCAGAAACAGACTGTGGTAGGGAGGTTTGTCCAGTAATTGCAAGGTTAGCAGTTTGACCCTGTGTCCCTTAACACGCTTAAGTGTCCTTGAATCCAAGTGGTTCCTCATGACAAATCAGCACCATGCGGGCATGTCTGTGTGTGTCTGTGTATACAACATTAAAGTGTATATTTACAATTTGAATGCATTTTGCTGCTAATTTTTAAGGTTTAAACAAAGATACTTGAGTATATATAATTCAGTACATAGCATGGATTATATATAATCTATATTATATTTAAGAGAAGAGTTTATATTACATATAAGAAAGTATATATTATATATAGGGCAAGAGCTATACACAGCAGGAATTTTGGAAAGAATAGTTATAACATATTTTGCAAATACTCATCTCAAAAATCCTTCTGATTTAAGTTTCTATTCATGTCAGCAAATAGGAAAATGATTCCTATCTGATGGTTTAAAGAAAGAAATAGATGGTCCTTTGAGACTGAAAGTAGCAAGTTTAGAGAATTCGGTCACTATTTCTCTGTGTTGTGCAAACCATATGTTTATCGGGTATTAAGGGGAGGGACTGCATTTACAGGAAACAGGGCAGGAGCATGAGTGCATCGTGTATAAAGAACATGTATCAGAAAGCACTTAAGCACAAACCCAACGACTTCCAACATCAAAATGGAGTGTCACGCAGGGACAATTTGATTAGCAAACCAGAGAGATACCAAAACCTGATTTGGCTAATTTCTAAATAGGAAAAGCCAAGTTAAACACATTTCTCTTTCGTTGCAATTTGACGTTAACTTTCTGATTTCACACTCACCAATCTAGTACAAGAAATGAGAATTTGCCTCCGGACACGGTGGCGAGATGAATTGGACAGATATTCCTAAGTGGATAACAAACCAACGCCATGTCTAATCAAACCTTCGCTCAGTGTAAAAAAAAAAAAAAAAACTCAAGAACCGTGACATTCCAACAAATGGGTTAATTACTTTTTAAAAAGCTGCCACTTATACGCATTTGTTTCTTTTCAACTGTGAGTCTTAAGGTTCCTGTCAAGGGTTGTTGGGGCCATAAGATTCACTCTAAATGTAAATAAGTGGCGTATTAAATGGCTGTTAGCCACACGCTTGTTGTAGCAGGAGATAAACTGTGTAGCCTGTTCTCCAAGGGGTCGAGTCCCTAATTAACCCAAAAGTCTTTGTCATTTTCTCATTCGTTTATGGAAACGAATTCAGTGCGGCACCACACAGAGATAAATGTGGGTTACTTAAGTCTCCTCTGCCTCTTCTTCCGCCTCCTCTCATGGCTGATTTATAACAGATAGTGGTGAATATAGGTAATGCAGAGATAAAAATGCTCATTAAGAGTTGAAAGTAAAACAAAACAAGCTGATCAGAGATAAAAAGTTACTTTCCTCCACTAGGAGGATTTGGAGATCTCAGCCTTGTATGGTGAAAGATGCCGCTGTATGTAGATATTTAGCAGCATTTTCCTTTATTTGTGGAACATCAGGAAACATGGCATGACAGAGACTGAAGGTCATGAGATGTAGGATGGACAAAGAGGGAAGAAGATTCGCAAATGAAGGAAGATAGATATGGAAGAAAAGAGTGGATGAGGAATAACTTGATTCAAATCTACAGTTTTGCAGGTATGGTGATGTACAGTTTGTGCCTTAACCTGCTGAAACACCATTCCTCAACCTGGGGGAATAATCTAAATTGCATCAGCGAAGCAGTAGCACCATCGAAGCTGAAATTCTGATTCCAAGATAAGACAAATGGAAAGATTAATATGGTGAAGTAGATTATGTAATGCTGTGTTACTGTTCAAAACTCCGATAAGTGCATGCATTTAACCTTGAAGACATCGGAAAGCAGAAAGGACACTGCAAAGACAAAGTAGAAGGAAAGCCAGTAGTAGGAAAAAGCAACATAAGTGAACAGGAAATTAAAAAAAAAAATTTTAAATTATCAGAACTAATATCAGAACTCCAACTTCCTATGATGACCAGCTTTTCACCTGTCACCAGCAATTTGGCTGCCGACACTGCAGGAGTTTGGGGTTTTAGATACTGCTGGCCTGTCAACTAACTAGCTACTGTTACAAAAGCTAGTTTAAAAGCACACTTGCGAAAATTCTAAAATATGACAGAACACAATAAATATTCTCGTTTGGCCTTTTGAATGTCTTCAAAATCCAACTACACCTTTCTGAGATGTTACCTAGATGAAAAAAATGATCATATATTTAATTTTTACTTATGCTTTTGCGATGTGACACTGTAAATCAAAAAGGCAGTGTTCATGTACAATCTTGGTGAGATTAACTAATTTATACTGACTGATTTTTATTTCAGTATTTTATTTAACTAATCCAACTGTTCGCGGCAGATAGGCGCCCCTTCCTGGTCCTGCTGGAGGTTTCTTCCTGTTAACAGGGAGTTTTTCCTTCCTACTGTCGCCAAAGCACTTGCTCCAAAGGTGTCATATGATTGCTGGGGTTTTCTCTGTTTTCTTTGTATAATTGTAGGGTCTTTACCATACAGTATAAAGCATCTTCAGGCAACTGCTGTTTTGATTTGGTGCTGTATAAATCAAATTGAATTAAAAAATTGAAAATTTAATTTAACTAAATATCAGTCTAAAAAGGTTCAGTCTGAATTTCTCAAAGATACCAACAGTGCTGGCTTTGTCTCCAGCTAACACAACTTCACACAACGCTATTGCAGACAGGCAGGCAGGCAGGCACACACTTCCCTCACTAGGATTCAAACACATGAACAGTTACTGACGTTGAACACTGCCATTTTATGGGGAATTTCAAGAGATCAATAAAGATCCTGTTTCAACAACACTGATCTGTTAAACAGTTATGATACATGTTCAGCTGGCCAGTGCAGATATAACTTTAGCTGTTTAGCTATTAGCAATTACCCAATGGTCACATTAGCCACTTGTTAAGTTATCATTATTGTAGCAGGCAGCGGCTGTGGCTAATAATAAAACAATGCACTGATATTGGAACCAAGACAGCAAGCGTTATCAGTCCTGCCGGCATTAATAGACAGTGTTAATTTAATAGCATAACACAATGAGCAAAGTCTATCAGCAACTAGACAGACACCTACCTGAACAACTCTATTTGATCAGCAATGAAAATATGGTACAACAGACGCACAGCACACCGCAGACAACCTAGAAAAAAATTGTCTTTTATGTACTACTTAGGGTAATGTTTCACACACATTTTGCATGTTATGTAAATTTGTTGGGTTTTTTTCTTTTTGTCACTGCATCTGACAACTTAAAAATAGTGAAACATTAACACAGCCATCACGACCAGTCAGGACTACTGACACTCTGATATCACGGGTCAAAACGTCTATTTCCAGGTTGCAAAAACATTTTCCAAAAGCTATGTGTGCAGTGACCTAACATTGCCTTCTTGTGCACAAAAGGCAAAAATGCCAAATGCACAGGAAAAAGTTTTATTTTAAAAACATTTCCATGTGCATGTCTATGAGCCTTCTGTAAATACGGTATTGCATGTGATAACAGAACAAAGGTGTGTGTAGGAGTACATCATGAAGAGCTGTGCTGTAGCAATGCTGTCGCTTCTTCTATCGCTCACAGACACACACATACACAGTCACATTTGTGCGATGAGCCCTTTGGTGGACTTTCCTCTCAGCGGGGTTTCGCTCTCCCTCAGCACTGAGCCGACACACGCTGCAGAGCGCTGACAGCAACACACTGATGTCTGTGTCACGGCTTCCCTCTCGCCTTTTGCTTCATTTTGACTGCTGCAGCAGACTTCCTGCACACTCCAGGTCTTTATCAGCATGCATTCTTGTGATTGTATTTTACATTTTTCATTTGGTATATGTTTCAGTGTACGATTCTGCAAGGCTGACAATGGATGGACAACCTACCCTTCAGGTAGGGTGCAGAAAATGAAGAATATATTAGGACATTGTCTAGTTATCACTTACTGAATACACCATTTTAAAACAGTACAATATGTTCAATATGCAGATGAACTTGACCAACTAATGAAAACACTGATTTTATTAATGCAGTTCCAAAAACTGTACTGTTTTGCAAGATCTCTAACAAGCAGCTTGTTGTTTTCAGTCCATCAAAATGAACTGAATATAACCAAATCCACAATACAGGTCACTTCTTGTAAGGTCTGTTTATCTTATGAACACTGCATCCCTCAGTAGTGACTAAAAGTAATGGAAGCTACAATCGACCGGCTTCAGACAGACTGAAAGGAAATTAATCGGTCAGGATAAAAATCACAAGTTTTGCTTCTGTTAAGGCAATAAATGAGATTAGATCAGTTTATTTAAAGGATATGGTTATCTGTGGGTATGTAGTATTCTTGAACTGCTGGGTTTTGATTTCACTTGAATAAAAAAAGCAAGGCAAAGGGATTTGTTGCCAAGATTTTTTTTAAATCAATCTCCTTGAAATAAGTGTTTGAAATTTCTTTCTCTTCTAATTGATTTTTGAAGAGTTGTTTTCATCTTAAAAAGTGCAGGGGTTTGTGTGAGAGTACAAGAGACCTGAGGTTATATTTATTTTGGAAATCTTTAGGAAATATGACATGGCACTGATACACATGGCATACATTTAGGAATCCATGGAAAGACGCATTGTGTGTCTCTTTAGGCTACATATGACTTTTCAGTCAGAGTAAGCAAACATAAGCAGACAGAAAGATAGGCCCTCAGGTGTTCATACATCCAGACTTCCAGGTGGATGTGATTTTAACATCTGTTTAAATAAGGATATCCACCACTAGAGACTGGGATTTCACGCTCAGCTGCTTTAAATCCTTTTAAAGATGCTGCAGCTCCTGCTAGCCTCCCCACAGAGATAGCATGGCTTAAGCGGCAGCAGCGAGGTCGTTTCTCTGTTCTGACAGGACAAACGCAAAGCAGTCAGTGGCTCATTAGAGAGCAGTGCCCCGAGGGCTCAGCTCCACTTCTCCAACATGATGAGGAAAAAAGAGGGACACTTAACCACATGTGGACTCGCTCGCTGAAGTGTGTATGAGAGAGAGAAATTATGGTACAGTGAAGAAGACAGTGAGAGGCTGACAGAAACAGATGTGGTTTAGCAGGGATGAAAAACATCAGCTCTCTCTGAGGAGAATGTGTCCCCAACCAAACCCTCCTAATAATCTTCTTGAACAGGCCAGAACAAGACTGTGTACCTTACTAATAAAATGTGAATATTGCCTGTGAATGATATCAGTGATGCAAAAGCTATCAGTGATAGAATGTGAACGCATTATGTTTATGTTTCTACTCTACATGAGTGAATGTAAGGCATACAGGTCTCTACATTATGTATGTTATGTTACTGTATTTCTTTTTTCTATTGGTTTTACATATTTATTCCAAACATGCTTATATGTAACTTAACGGTGGTCAACAGCAGGTATTCTGGGGTGTGTGGGCAAGTGCTATTACACCTTCCAAAAGGATTATAGATTTTTTTTACGATTATTTTTTGTCATTGTTGCCTTTGATAGTGGAGATTTGACAGGAAAGCAGGGAAAGATGCACAGCCAAAAGGTACAGGTCAGACCTGAACCCAGGCAATGACATTTCAACCACATGAGCTAAACTAGCATGCAGCAGAATACGGATTTAAATAAAAGCTTAGCAAAAGCTGTAAAATTGACAAACCTATGATACAGGCACAATCATAATATTAGTCTTGCACACTGAAAAAATGGTTACCCAGTGTAAATGTGATCTTTAAGTCTTTGCAACCATCCATATGTAAAAATGGCAGCTTGTGTATCTGTGAGACATGAGCAGCTTTTACACAACAGAGGTACAAACTGAGGTTAAAATGTGTTCACTTGGAAATATTTATTGATGTGGTGATGAGGCTGGTCACATCTGACAAGTGCTGATTGCTCCAGCTTCACCACATGAAATCACCTTATCTGTCTTCTTTAAAATGTACTTTTCTGCCCTAATCAACAGTGGACTAATAATCCCTCTAAGCTGCATTTGTTGCAGCTGTTTTCAGCACAAACAAAGAGCACAATTAGTCAGGCAGCACAATATACACACACACACACACACACACACACACACACACACAGTCTGTGTGAGGTAAAGGTTGTCACAAACATATACTTGTGTTTCTGAGACTCATTAGATTATGTATGTTTGAGGTGGTAGAAAACTGATTACTTCATGAAATTTGTAACAAAAAGCTGTAAAAACATTTTTTTTATGTTGTGCTTGCTCCAATTCTGAGGCAGTCTGAATTATTCATATTCAGACAAAGACATTGAATTAACCACGCCAGAGCCAACGTAGCCTTAAGATGGAAAACTTCACAATTCAATTTAGCATCCGTCTCATGAAAGAAGCTATTCAGCCCTGGGCCAAACATATTTACAAGTTCACAAAAGAAGCAAGGAAACGTGAAGTTGTAAAACCTGTTTTGCTGATGCACATTTTAAACTTGCATTTGTTTAGTTTAGTAAACTATTTAATGTGTATGGTGACCAAAGGGTGTGTGCAGAAGAAATAGATGGCATACGGTTAGGAAAAGGGTGTCCAGAAATATTATGTAAGATGCTTTTTTTTTAAGAATTTATTATGTGAATGTAAATTCAGATTATATATTTAGGAATATTTATGAGTTTAAATGTGCACAGGTTGCACCATTGCAAAAACACAAAAAGAGTTTGCTGAATCAACAACAATCAGCTGCTTGGAGCAGACACATCCATCCATACTGTCCGGTAGTTAAGTCTGACGTCATTAGCTGTGTCTGGGTCCAAACTGTGCTGCAGGTCCCTAAGTCACTGCGGCATCACTGAGAGTTTAAAACACTGTCTAAATTCTTTCATCTGTAATAAAATGATCCGTGTGGCTGCTCTACCAGGTGTAACTATTAAGTTTAACATCCAGGCATCCATGAAAACCGAATTTTTGAAATTTAACGGAGTTAGAAGTTAGCAGGGAGTTAGCTTGCTAGCTTCCATCTAAATATGATATACCATGTTCTGACTGAGAGATTTCTGAAACAAATTAAGACGTACAGCTAGACATTAATATACTGCTGCATGGGCTGGGCTGTAGTTACATCTAAGGTTTAAAATGATTGGCGACAATAAAAGCCGAGAGAGGCCGACAGTGATCACTGACTGTTTTTAGGGGCAAAGCATTAAAACGTGTTTAAAAAAAAACAAAAACCTTTATTAAACGCAGAGTAGTTTAGCAGGATTCATCATGTCATCATTTAAAGACCAGGTGACAGCTGACAGGTCTGGCCCGGATCTGGTGTCAAGCCGGCACTCCTGGCTGACTTCTGGCATGGTAAGTGGTATGTCATCCAGATATGGGCCAGGCCTGGCGTAGATGGCACTGTTTATGTGATGGTATGCCACATCTGGCCCATTTGTGGTTTGGTTTATGTGGCCCAGGCTCATATAAAACAGGTCTGGCCCGGATCCAGCAACAAACTGGCACTTCTGACTGACTGGTGTCATGGCAGAGTGTACGTCAACCAGATGTGGGCCAGGTCTGGCAATGATGGCACTATTTATGTTCATATTTTCCTATTTTAGTTGGAAGACCCAATGAACCAAAATATAAACAGCACTTGGTGACAACTTTGCTTTTAGCCTTTAACCCTCTGGTGTCCAGGGTATAATTGACTGTTTTTGACTACTTTTGATTTGGCCTCTATATTTCACCTTTAAAAACTGTTTATCTTGCCAATCTGTTATTTTCTCATTTTGACATACTGTATCAGCACAATTTATCTAAATTCAGACAAAATTTAATATGGTACTATTTACCTAAAAATGCAGCCAAGGCTCAGATGCTTTTTATATAACCATTTAAAACTATTTACAGAACAATCAAGTGTTCTGCATCAAATAAGAAGGCACACAAATTATTTATGCAACTCCAAAAATAGTTTGTGTCCACTATAAGACAGAGGAGAACAGCACAGGGATAAATCCTGCAGGTCTGACAGCAGGTGTGTCACTCCTGTTTTCCATGTGGAGACAGCATTTACATCTGCCTTTGGTGGCTTTTTTACAGCAACTGTGACATTCACTAGTGGAACTGACACACAAAACAAAACGATGACTACACTACACACTAACTACACTAGACAACACACTAACTTGAGACTCCAAACACGGTAAACATCACAAATCTCTCACGTATCAAAACTCTCTCTCTCTTTCTCTCTCTTTCGCTGTTCACTCCTAAAACTTCCCCCTCATCCCAAACAACCAAATGCCACATGTTGCCATATCATTTTTTGATTGGTCGACATGGTACATTTTTCCAGCAATAGGGAAGGAGTGTTTTTTCTTTTTTGAAATGGAGACTCTGGGTCTGTCGACCCCAGAGGGTTAATCAGAAAGCCTTAAGTTGGCTAGTTATGTATCGGGCTAATGTTTAAAGCTTTCACTTGAGTAAATTAACTCATATTACTGCTAAGGAATGTTAGCTAAGTTCACAGCATATTCCATAATAGCGCTGCCATACTGCATCACACTCAGTGCATTTCAATCATTTCTCCAGCGAGTTTGATAGCTAGCAAAAAAAAACCTTGAAAAGACAACATTAAAATTCAAGCATTTTCAAGGTTTTCAAGCACCCGTATGAACCCTGCCAGCAATGCAAGCATGCTGATCCACACAGGTATGCACACATGGGTATTCACAGACGCGGACTAAAGCTTTCTTGGCTGCTGCCTCAAAGCACACTGTGCGCTGTCTATCTTGCGTGCTGCACAATATCGTTTATTACTTAGTAAATACTGATATCTATGACTAGCTAGTTTATTGTGATGGTGCTTTGTTTTCTCTATTATTATGTTGCTCTTTGTTGTTTGCTGTCTCCTCTGTTTGTTTTTGTTTGTTTGTTTTTTTTTTTGTTTTTTTTCTCCATACAGGTGACCCAGGAGTTTTTTTTTTTTTTTTTCTCTCTCTCTTCCCCCCCCTTCTCACCGTCTCTTCTCCCCTTTGGTTTTCTTTCTTTCTCTCCCCCTCTCTCTCTCATTCATTCCCCCTGTCCTATTTATTAAAAAAAAAAAAAAAAAAAAAAAATGACAAAGGATGAACTGAAGCTCTGCCATCACGTAATGTCGCATACTGCTGTTTCTGATGTCATTTAAAAAAAAAAAAAAAAAAAAAAAAAGCAATGTGTCTACAGCTGGCCCATGGCTGCACACAACTTACACATGGCCCACGTACCGCAAAGAATAACGGCCCTTTGGGCCACCAAAGGGCCGTCATTCTTTGCCGTATGTGGGCCATGTGAAAGCGCATTGTGTGGGCCAGATCTGGGCCATACCAATTTTGCAATGTGGGTTTTAACACTTTGTCTTTGTCAGTCATATCGCTGTGCAACCCTGTTCTCCCTTAGGTCGTGTGAGTAAAACTAAACAGTGAACAACTCATTAATTTATTCATCATAAATAAATCCGAAATTTTTCCATGGGACTCGATAAATTATGTAATGTGAGTGCATGTTTTCCAACCATGCTCAGAAGTTACCATTATTAGTGCTGATTATTCAAACACATTTTGCCACATAAATTACTAAATATCAAGAAATGACTAGAACTGAGAATATTTTTTTAGTGTTTTTATTTGCAACTTAATGCGTTGATCTTTCTCATGCGTGATTCTGAAATATCAGCTTTTAATGCTGTAAAGAAAAAATAATATAATGAATTATGATGGTAGATTTGAATCTTTTATAGTGGCATCAAAATGATTCTCTTTTAGTAACATTTTAGTGCATTTTGTAAGGAATGAATTAAATTAAATTTGAATTAATTTGACTTGATATATTCATGTTAGTCAGTCGTTCATCGTATCAGGTCCCACACAAACACACACTCCTTGCATACTTGGCCACTGTCACTGGGGTCACATGAGCAAGAGTCTTCAGTGATTAGCACTGTCGCCTCACAGCAAGAGGGCACTGAGTTTTACTCTAATGGCTGGAGTTGGAGTTTTCCCTGTACCCTGGCCAGATATTCCACCTTCCTCACATGGTTCATGTGAGCGTGAATGGTTCTGTGTGTTGACATCTCTGATGGACTCGGGGTGCACCTCACCTAGTGCCCTCTGACAGCTGGGAGAGGCTCCAAACACCCTTTCTGACTGTTGCTTCTTTGTAGGCTGAGAAAACATTAAGAAATAAATGTTTATTGGCTTAAAGTGTGAGTTAATTTTTCCTTTACTTTTTTTCCCTCCAGGTATGAGAAACCACAGTTTCCTGAAATTATATTAAATTGTGCTGTAACTACTGTGGTGGACGTGCAACAAAAACCATAACTGAATTTTCAGGTGTTGACTTTGCAAAGTATTATTTTCACCTTACAAAAACAACTACAAGCTGAAGACAGCTTCAGGATCTTTTTATTGTTCTCTGCATCTTGATATCTGCGCTGAGGTTAGCTTGAATTATACACTATATTACATTAATTATACAGAAGTCATATTTCCATGACAAGTGCATTAATTCAATTAAATTTTATTTATTTAGCGCCAAACCACAACAGCAGTCGCCTCAAGGCACTTTGTATTGTAAGGTAGAGCCTACAATAATACATACAGAGAAAAAAACCCAACAATCATATGACCCCCTATGAGCAAGCACTTTGGCGACAGTGGGGGAAAAAAACTCCCTTTTAACAGGAAGAAACCTCCAGCAGAACCAGGCTCAGGGAGGGGCGGGGCAATCTGCCGTGACCAGTTGGTGTGGGAAAAGGAAGACAGTGTAAAAGACATGCTGTGGAAGAGAGCCAGAGATTAATGACCAATGTGATTCAATGCAGAGAGGTCTAGTAACACATAGTGAGTGAGAAAAGGAAATACTCAATGCATGATGGGAATCCACCAGCAGTCTACACCTATTGCAGCATAACTAAGGGAGGATTCAAGGTCACCTGGTCCAGCCCTAACTGTAAGATTTAGCAAAAAGGAAAGTTTTAAGCCTAATCTTAAAAGTAGAAAAAGTGTCTGTCTCCCGAATGCAAACTGGAAGCTGGTTCCACAGAAGAGGGGCCTGGAAACTGTAGGCTCTGCCTCACATTCTACTTTTAAATACTCTAGGAACAACAAGTAAGCCTGCAGTGCTCATGAAGTGCTCGCACATTAACAATATATGTATGTCCCATAACATGCATTGTGTTGAATATCTTTGGATTAAGTTCACTTCTGTCTTCATCTGATCCCCTTCCTTCTCCTACTTCACCCATTTCTACATTATCTCCCTCTTCTTGTTGTTTCACTGTCAGCAAATTTGATATAATCAGTTTTTATTCTGTTTTTTTTATTAACGCTATCAAAGTTATGATTCATGACTTTTCCATCTTACCTTCACCAATCCCTATCTATACTTTTTTGTCTCATATTATTCCTCTCCCCTGGTAGTTCAAGGTCAGTAGCTTATCAGTGGGATTTCCCATCAACCCCATGGAGCAAGGCTCAAAGCAGGGGGCTAGCTGTCCTGATTAGCTCTCCCTGACCTTTGGTTTTACCTTTTCAGCAGCGTATTACCCCTTCTCTTCAATTCAATTCAATTTTATTTATATAGCGCCAAATCACAACAGCAGTCGCCTGAAGGTGCTTTATATTGTACAGTAGATCGTACAATAATAGATACAGAGGAAAAACCCAACAATCATATGACCCCCTATGAGCAAGCACTTTTGACTTTCTCCACTTTCTTGTTTCCAGTTTTCATAATTTTTCTTTTTCCTCTTCAGTTGTTCTTCTTTCTTCACCCCACTGTCACTTTTCTATTATTGATGCCTCCCTTCTTGCTATTCATCCATTTGATTGCAGGGGGTAGAACCAATTCCAGCTAACACAGGGCAATTGGCGAGGTACCCCGTGGACAGTCCATCGCAGAGTAACACAGAGGGACAAATATAGAAGCTCAAATCTACAATTGGCTGCGTCTCTCTTTTTTATCTCTTTCTCTCTTTGCCATTGCAGCCCAGATTTCATCCCTTCTTCTTATTTTCATTTTCACATCCCATTCTGTTTTTCTTTGCCATCTACTCTCTTTGTGTTTCCATCTTTTCTTGCCAGAGCCGTTTACTGTAATTGAATTTGATTTACACACACACACTCACACAGTACCTTTCTCAAAACGATTTATTAATGCTGCTTTAGTAAAAGATGCGGTTGGTTTCTGACATGTAAATGGCATTCTGTGACTGGCGTGGTTTTGTAATGTGGTGGATTTTGTTTCTGTAGCTGGGTGGTCATGAAGTGAGTTTTGGCTGGAAGCATGTTTAAGGTTTTCCAGAGTTACGTCTGGTTTTAGAATAATTTATAAATTAAAATATTTTTTTTTTAAAAATGAGACACTATAAGTGCACTCAGAATTGTCTGGTATGAGACAAAATGGTTTTCTTCCATTACAAATGTGCTTGAGATAGCACATCTCTCCTAGGAATATATGAGACACGAAACTGTCTTTACACCCACAAGTCAAGTTTTATTCTGCCTCAGGTGCTTTAACTCACCAGGTGACCCCAAAGGAAGACCACACAACATCACAGCTGAGAAGGGAAAAAATCTCTTCCATGGGCATAGTTTGTCTCAGGATCCACAGGAAATTATGATTCGATCAACCTTGAACTATTTAAATGCTCATCATTGTTACATTGTCACATATGCACCATAGGTCCAGCTTCAAAGAGATTTAGATTCAGATTTTTAAAATCTTAAAAATAAAATTCATAGCTAAATAAAACATATTACAAGAATTACAGCAGAAGACAGGCTGCACAGTCAGTTCTGAACCATAATTTGCACAAATAGAACCTGTTCAGGTAGGGAAATTACATCACTGTTTATCTTTAAAGTGTTGGCAAAAAGACATGTAATTATTCAGACCTGCCACACACATAGAAGTTGTTATTCTGAACTGTAGTAATTTGGCAAATAGGTTTGAGTTCAAGCACGTGATTTTCTTTAAGCAAAACATAAGGCAGCAAATGTAACAGCAGTGAAAGATTTCAGTGTTTAAAAACCTCCAAAACTGACATTTCACTGACTTTTATTTGAATAAAGTGCAAAGGATTGCATAACCTTTCAAAGAAAAAACTCTTGCTGACAGAAGGTGGAGGTTGCCATGAGAGATTTATAAACATGGGAAAATTGAAGTGTTTGAAACCTCTCTTCCCATGTCACACAGACAGCTACAACAAAATTTTCCTGTGTTGCTTTGAAAAATTTGTTAACTGTATATCTAACTAGCAGACTCATAATTAAGATACAGATTTTATATTGTAGTCTCTTGTGTTTACTAAGATGAGAATTACCAACTTCCACGAAAGTCAAACCACATCTATGTGTCTGATATTTTTAGAGCTTGCGTCTGTGTGCGTCTGTTGGGATCTGTCAGTCCCTTTCATACCCTTAAATTTATCCAAATTCCCTTAAATCTCTGGTGCCTGTACGCAGTCTGTCTCCAGCTGTGCAGAGTGACTTTTCATCACATATGATTAATAGGTTCCACGGGCAATTTAATCGTTTACCAACAACTTATAATATTTGAAATTATATGGTGTTTTCAGTATTCTTATTTATATAGGACAAAACTTCATGAGAAGACAGGAATTTCCGTTTTTGATAACCGTCTGGTTCTGTGCATCTACATTTGTTTGAGTTACGGAATTTGCATTATGTGCATATGTGGGTTCTTGCAATAAATTGTTAGCAAGATTAATATTATCTGTGAATTTGGTTGATGACTGGGGATACTGTTGAATATTTGTTATTGGCTACTTTAATTTTAAATGATCGCCAGGTTTTTTAACTGAGGCTATAAATGTATAAAAAGATGCATTTTGAATAAACGTTCTGCAGATTTTTAAACCAGATGCCCTTTCAGACACAACCCAAAGAGATTTGTGCCTCCTCCTGCTCTCAAACCAGGGATTTTGTGAGGTGAATGTGCAAACCAGCACATTTTGTTAGGCCAAAATGAGTCTTTAAAATTGTAAAATGGTTAAAAAGAATGCTACCTTTGTTGCTCTAATAACCAGGGGGCGTATCCAGTGAGGGCATTGATTGACAGCTTGCATATCAGTCCACGTGGGCTGCACTAATTAGACTGGAGACCAAACATCTACTGAGGATTTAGATTAGTTTGCTGTGGAAGAGAACTCTTTTTCAAAAACTATTTGACATTACGCACACATGGCAACTTCTGCCCTTTAATGGACATGTGCAAAAACAAAACAGCATGTTGGCAGGACAGAAGGATGAAGGCATGGGAGGAAGGTAATTGGTTTAAACCCACTTACCACAAAAGGTGGCTCTGTCAGCAGACTGAAACAGTCGAGGCAGTGTAGTCATCATAAGCTTTGGTGACAGTGTATCACTGCACACAAAAATCCGGATATGTAATGATGACAATTTATGTTTGGGATCAGTAACAAATGTCTGTATTTCCTTTTGCACAGACTAATTCTTGAATCAGACAGTTCATCACCAAGCTGACACTGTAATGGAAAAGTGAGTCATTTGGTGTTTATTCTGCATTTTCAGAACAGCATTCACATAGCATGTGTGGAGCAGGGAAATTATTTTACTGTTATTGTTAAATAATTATTATCAGTACCATTGCATGTGGACTCTGTGTGGAGTGTTTTGAGACAGATTTTTTCTTGCCAGGTTGCTAGATGCCAGGGCTAGAGAGTCATATTTTTGGCAGCATGATAGCAGCAGACAGCTGGCTGACACTGGCGCTCAGAGATGTTAACCTGCCCAGACACTCCTTTTTACCTCAGGCTTAATGCAACCACTGAGCCTCCCCATGGGCGAAGGCCCACTCATACACATGCAGTATAATGAACATGTAATGAACAGCTAAACGCTGTAACAAAAAGCAGATTAGAAATTGTGCCGTTTCTTTTCTCTCAGATGTAGAGCACATGTGTTGAACTGAATGCCTGTTTAAACATTTGATGACTGGCTCTTTGTGACATTGCTGTAAATACATGCATTTTAGACCTATTTAATCATCTTTCTATCGTCACAGAAATGAAAATGCCTCGATGTGTTTTACTATTTGTATTTATTCTACAAACAGGGGTGGATTTTACTCACTGTATCATATATTATCACACACTCGTATCCAGCAAACATCACTCAGCATAAGTGTCAGCTAACTAGCTTTAAATGTAATGTAAAACATTTCCAACACTGACAGGTATCTATTGTGAAAGTTTAAGCCTTCAATTCCAGACTTGAAAACATTTATTTCTCATTAATTATGACAACATAACTGACAGACAGGCATGCTGACAGATACAAGTAGGCAGGCAGTCATCCAGGTAGGCAAGCAGAAACTCAGACAGACATGTACCTTCTCTTCTGCACTGTGAAACACCTCACAAGAATTTAGTGGATACAACTAATATTTAGCATAAAATTCATAATAATAAAGGCAGGGCTAACAGGAAAGTTTAGTAAAACGTTTAGCTGAAGGAATCCTGAATGCAACACTTACTCAACATTTACAAAATCAAAGGAACAACAGAAAGTAAGAAACAACTCAACTACTCTGTTATAACACATGTATTACCCCTCAAGGCCTCAGTGGCAAAAATGAATATGAATATTATCACCCAAACAAAATAACATATGCCTATCAGATGAAATTGAACCAGCAACCTAACAAATTCTGCTACAGTCTTCTGCTCAAAGGGTTGTGTTGTGTAGCCAATGCGGACAGATTATACACTTGCTCATTGTTTACCTCTTTTTGCTCTACGATGCAAATAACTTACTGGATTGTATTCACATGCTGTAGCTTTGTCTCACTTAAAATAATAATAAATTTGGAAAATGTTTGTATTTAATAAATTAAAGGAGTTTTTTCAAAAGGTCTATTTTCAGTGATCTAAAACAAAACCTATGTGTGTTCAAAAGGCCAAAACACACAAATTAAAGTAAAAATAATTAAATGACACAAAAAGCCTACTATTTAGCAAAGTATCTGTTTAAGTGTGGAAAGGCACAGAGTGTCACAGCAATCCTGTGTTAAGGAAGTATACATCACCTGGACCCAAGAAAGTTCACACATGTATCTATTACTACTAATGCTGCACATTTAGTACATTCACCCAAACAACATAATACACTCCTTCGAGCCGGAATTGAACCAGCGACCTAAGGATTTCTGTTCATGTCACTACAGTCCTCCGCTCTACCAACTGAGCTATCGAAGGGTCGTGTCTGCATGGCTCACTGTGCTTTATAGTCAATGTGCTGACAGAACATGCCCTCACTTATCGGTTGTGGGTGTACCTGCTAAAACATTGTGTTGATCCAGAGGCATTATTTCAACTGACCACTCACATTGTGATCACATGGAATAGCTGCGTCTCATTTAAAAAAAACAAATTAAAAAAATAAGAAATACTGACATAAAGGGAGCAGAAACATTGTTAGCATTACTGTGTACCACGCACCAACTACACACTCAGTACTGTGTAAAGTTGGAGAACTTCAGCACTAGACATTTACCGCCAAAGTGATTGAATGGACAAAAGCACCAGACACTAATAGAAAGACATCAAAGGTTTTGAAAAGTTTGGTTAGTGTCAATGAGTACCCTACAGCTACTACAAGAATTACCCTGTGCTGGTACATTTTGATTCTCGTAAGTTCTTAACTATGACTTAAAGAATGTACGATTTCTCACTTATTGCCAAAGTTAAATTGTTTCTAAGCCAAAATGTTAGACACAGTGCTTCCCTAATAAACATGACAATGCTTTAAGGCTTTCAAAGGACAAAACATCTCATCTTCATGTCACTTTTCTTAATCTTACTGTGTACCATACGCCACCTGCACGCTACCCTGTACAGGCTAAAGTTGGACGGTTTCAGCACTGGACATTTTGAACTCTGGTAACTTCTAAACTTTGGATGAAAGAAAACTTTCTGGAAATGCTAACATCTACACAAGGGTATTCTGAGGATTTTTCCACAATGATTTTGAAAAATATCTACATCCACATGAAAATGCAAAAAACAACAACAAGCACTTGCACACACAGCCAGCCTTACATCAAAAAAGAAGACAAAGGCAAACACCTCTGAAGGCGTGAGACAAAATCTGTTTTCTTTGTCTCCATAAATGCAGAAATTGAGTTTCTGAAAATCTTGACCTTGAGGTTTTTCAAAAGCTCTACTTTCATTGATCTAAAACAACATTTATGTGTGCTCAAAAGGCCAAAACACACAACAAAACAAGCTTATTTTGCAAAGTATCTGTATGCAGACAGGGGCTGAGTCTCAGAGTGATCCTGTGATAATTTGTGAGCACCGTTCTGCCAATGTTGACCATGAAGTTCACATTCTTGTGACCAACTTTACATGACTTAGACCCAAGCACAATCACAGATGTTGAAACTATAACGTGCATATAAGACCCAAGAATAAGCATCACGTTAAGCTTTTCATCCAAGCATAAGAAAATCCTCCTTTGAACCAGCAACCTAAGGATTTCAGCATCACCCACTAGAGTCCTCAACTCTACCAAGTGAGCTGTCAAATGGGCTTTTCTCTCTGTCTTTCTGTATTATATGTAAGGGACCAGTTACACTGTGATTAGAAGTCATCGTTTTGTCTCATTAACAAAGCCCCAAACACTGATAAGAAGATTACAAATCAAATGGACCTTCTGGTAAAGCAATGTCTATATTTTGCATTTCAAACATCATCTGTGTGCAAAACTAAAGGAAAAATGTCAGAATTTGGATATTTTATCTATCTTACGTAAAGCAGACTGTGACCAGTCCTTCTACCATAACAAAACAATGATCAGTTCCCTGTGCCCCTTAGACAATGTTTCAATTAGCAACAGTCTGTCATGTATCCTTCAGCAAAAATAACAAATCTGTACCTGCTGTTCTCATTAAGTTACATCTGACAGTATCAGCTAAACGTGTAAAATTTTCTCTCTAATGTTCATGACCCTGAGGTTATGGTACGTCACCTTCTTTGTAGTGCAATGCTGGCTCATACTACAGATTATATTGGCTTCCTTAGGTTACGTACTCAAAACATAAATACTCTGTAGAATAAAAAAGTTCTTGAACACAAGCATTTTCACTCTAAAATTAAGAAAAAATGGACTGTTAGCAGTGATGGGTGTAATCTCATTACAGAACCCAGAATGAGGTTAAAGCTAAGTGCATGCCGACCCTGGACAAGCAGCCACAACATGTGCTTCAACAGGTAACTGTGCCGGTCTGCCTGTTGAACAATCAATCACTTCGAAGTCTCTTTGTCATGGTTTGCATCTGATTTGTTTTACTGGTTTACTGGTTTGCTTTGTCTTTACACCTTTACGTTAGTGTGTAGAATTGCAGCCAACAGGATTATATTGTTAACTGGTAGTTATGTGACAATGCATTTCAGGTCATTTTACATAGTATCAAGAAAGTAATGTACTGAGCTGTGCAACAAATGACTTTCTCCAGTGAGCAATTAAGTAACATATTGCATTACTTTTAAGAAAATGATAAGTTACGTGTAATACATTACTTTTTTGAGTAGAAATCCCAACACCAACTGTGTCATTTCTGCATAGTCAGTTTTGATGCACTGCAACTGGAGGTTGTTCTCGACTATTTATAGGATAGAAAATGTGAGACAACTGCTACTTTAAGATTATGTAGTTAAAAGGTACATGTGTAGTGGTGAAACTACTTATTACTCATAACAGTAAAATTGCACACATTTATTATTGCATCCACCTGTAAAATGCAAATTAAACCAGAGCGTCTGAAGAAAAACAACAAAACACTGATGCCTAGCTTATCCATGCACTAAAGCTGTGATTTGAGTGAAGGAGTCAAATGTCTACTTTAGGCTTCAAGTCCAGAACCTTAAACTCTTGGTGATCACAGATACAGATACAGAGTTCATGTCTCCATCCTGTCTCCAAACAATAAGCAGGGAGGATTTGTTTGTGCGGGAGTCAAGAACACTTTGTGAGGTCAGATGGCTGATAATGATTCATCTCAGAGCCTTCAGTTCCAGAAATGCTAGATTAATGTAGCATTTCCCAAATTCTTGAGAATGTTTCAAAGATATAGTTTTGTAGAATAACTGAAAGCATTTACATCAATGATGGTGTTTTGTGGGTGATTTTTTTTCTATTATATACACATACTTTTTTTAAAAAGTATCTAAGTTTGTGTTTGCATGTGTAGACAACAAATGTCCATATAAAGTAAGTGGTCATTCGTGAATGCTGTAAACAGGTTCATCCCTTCTTGCACAGAGGATGTTTTTACATGCTTCATGTGCACACTAACATATGATTTTTTTTTCTCATAGGTTTGACAGATGGTGTGGGCTTCCATTGGTTTGCTGTAGAGTGAATGGCAGCAGTTCAGTTATATGTTTATGTTCTCAAACACTTGCATTCCAGATCACACAGTTTTACATCTCCCTCGAAAGCTGATACATGATTGGAAACTTGCTTAATGCCGCAAAAAAAAAAATTTAACATCTGTTTTACAGCTGATCTCACCATTTGACAGCCTCTGAGCTCCGTCTTTAATAGTTAGTCACTGGAAAATTCATAAATTTATATTTTTGCAGCAGAGATCAAGTTTGTTCTGTTTTGCAGCAGACGGAAGTGTAACGTCTCTTGAAATATGGTCCACGTCAAACCTGAGCCTTGGAATTCTGGGAAATACATTTAGCACTCCTCTCAGTGTAACAGAATGAGTTTCACTGTATTAGAAACCATCCCTGCAGTCAGTCACCAGCTCCGGTCTGTGCATGGGAGACTGTCATTTCCCCTGTAATTACATTAAGCATAGAATCTCCCAGAATATTAGTTTGAATCAGGAGGAATGCACAGCATTCTCACCCGGCCACCCTAGCATTGTCTATACTTCTGAATGCCATGTTTGTTTTTGATTGTTTTTTGTAAACACTAAAGTTTCTCAGGGAAAGAGAAGATCGGCCGCATCGGGCTGTGGGATCTCTGCTGCTGCAGATACAGATGTTTATCCGATCAAGCAAACACAGATATAAGATTTCATGAAAGGAAGGAAGACACATCACCAGCAGTGAAGTGAACTGCAAGGTTGTTGTTGTTTTTTCTAAGCTCCCTCTAGAAATGGATTTCTTAAAATGCAAAAGAACACATGAGCATAAAACCACCTGCACCTACAATGATTTAGCAGTCAATAAAGAAGTGGCCTCTGCACTGGGGAAATGTAGCCTTCACCAAAAATGCTTAAAAATATTGAAGTATATAGAAATGTCAAATTAACATGACAAAGTTGAACATGTTTAAATTTCAAATCTAA
Source organism: Rhamphochromis longiceps (assembly GCF_057381845.1). Taxonomy (NCBI): domain Eukaryota; kingdom Metazoa; phylum Chordata; class Actinopteri; order Cichliformes; family Cichlidae; genus Rhamphochromis; species Rhamphochromis longiceps. Next base: position 7,073,486 of record NC_140574.1, read on the forward strand.
AGATTAACATTATTTAATGAAAGTCTCTTACACTATCTATCTCACTGAAACACAGGTCCACAATGAGAAAAATCATATTTTGCTTGATTTATGATTGATTGATGACTCAAGCACGCAAACAGATATAGATGTCCAAGTGCTCTTTATACTCTGTTTATTTATTAGACTCTCTTTTTTCTTTTTTTGTAGTTAGATCGCTTTCTTTGCACCGAATGGGACAGCATATAATTTCATTCCGCTTTTTGCCAAATGACAGTAAAAAGATTTGGATTCTGAATACAAACATTTTCCGAATTACCATATAATTGCACACCTTCTGTTAGCATGAAAATTAGAAAAGCATTTTACAGAATGACTCTCATGTTTATATGTCAGTGAATACAGAAGTAGTATCTTTTAAAGTTTTATTTCTGAGGTGTGAATCTAACAAAACCTGAAAATTAAATGTGATTTGTTGGAGAGAAATGCACGTGATTAAGTAGAAGAGGATGCGAGACTGAGAAAGGTATTCACTGGAATACCATAAACTACTAAGCTTTTATAATGATAGTGATTTAATGCTACTTTAATATTGTTGTCCATTCTTTTGCAAAGTGGCATTCCTAAAGAAGAACCAGCAACTTAGTTCCAAGTAGACTGCAACACTTTATCCTCTATATTTTATGTAACTTCAGGTGATGATTAAAGGAAAGTAAGACGTGGTGTTTTGGAAGTGCTTGCTGTCTGGGATTTAATCCATATTTGCACAGAGAGTGTTTTTCACATCACTCCCATTTAATTGCACTGCTAAGTGTTTCAGAAGGAGACATGGGAGGAGATCTGGGTGGTCTCCCAACTTCCTCTCTCCCTCATGCACATCAAGCGGAGACGTGTGATTCACCATCATTAGCATTCCACTACACTAAACTACCAATGAAAAGCAGCCACAGTGTCTCCATGGCTGACCCCCAAAATTTACTTTGGGATTATAGCAATGTCATAATTTTTCCTTTTTTGTTGTTATTTTCTTGAGATTGGATTAATTACATGTTACCCATCTATGTTATTTAGGAAAAAATTTGGATTAAAGATGGATACATTAAGGCACAATTCACAATTTTATTCTCTAATCCTTTCATAGTTGTCACCAGTAATCATACTGTTAATATATCCAATTTCTACTCATGTGTTGCAGTAAATTAGTGATCTAAATTGGTAACAATGTAAATAGATGTGTTCTGGGTTGAAATTCACAACATGTTTTAGTCCTTGCGTAATACATTCAATTTGCTATTTTAAAAGCCTAACACCTTTCAAATTTTTCATAAATGTTTCCATGTTTATCTAACAAGGTTGGTCACAGTCATGGTGGAAATACAGTATCAGGCTCTCCTTGATCTGATCAGAGAACTGACACACTGTTTCTGACCTCCTCATGGCGTTCATCAGCAGATGTTCACTGTTAAATAATAATATGCCAGAATATTGTTAGCTTTCTCAAAAAGAATATATGTAAAATTAATATTCGTTGCACAGTCGCTGTGCATGCCAGGCCACTGACAGAACAATCATTCCCTTGGTGATTTTGTGAAGTATGTGAGGCCAGGTGCAGTCATACAAAATTAATGCTGGCTTCATGCAAATCTCTCCACCTCAGCCCTTGTTTCCCGTTGTACCATTTGTCTGTCATGTATGCTCACTTATGGCTTGGTGTTTGGATTGTGTTCTTGGGATGTTTTTGCTGAAAATCCGGTGAACGATCTGGGGGTTTAAACTCGGTGCCACTCATTACCAAGTTGCTGGAAAAGAGCATCCTCCTCATTCTTAACATGTAATGCAGAATGTAGACTTGGCTACCTAGAAAGCTGTCTGCCCAGATGCTTTAGCCTGAAGCCACATTGACTCCTGCCTGACTACCGGTCAGCATTGCCAGAGGCACTATCCACACTGGCTCATGCCTGGGCCTGCACAGAGACATCAGTTAACAAAGTCAGTCTCACTTCTGATTCTATGAGTCCAGGGCCAAAAACTCAGATATGACCCCCAGGGACCCACAACACTGTGTTGTGCTAGCTTGCTGATGATCTCAATAACCCTATCTGCTGCCTCTTTTGAGCACTGATTGATTATTTCGCATCCACAGCTGCAGCCCAAGATGACAGACAGTTTGGTTTAGTTCTGTTTTAAAACCAAGTAGACATGTTTTAAGGAAATATATGATGACATATTTGGTGTCTTTGCATTTAAAATATTAAATGAAAAAAGGCTTTCATTAAAACAGCTTAGGAGAATGACGCCTTGTGTCTCTCTCAGTTATCAAAGTGTTAACATAATAACATTATATCAAACATATCACAATATTGACAGTGTACCTGGAGTCCTCTAACCTACTGGCTAGTTTTGACAGATTACTTAGGCACTGCGGCTGTGTGTACAAGCAAGCCCATTGCTGAGAGAAAAAAACTGCAAAGACAGTAAAGATTTTCTTTAGCAAACTGTTTGCTGTTCCGGCACGTTATAGTCCATGTCTGTGTGGTGTGAGCTTTTGTCCACATGCCTGCAAGTGTTTTTGTGACACCATGGAGTCATCTGCAGAGCTTTACATTATCATGTGCCAACTATGCTTGCAACCTACGCAAGGACACTTCAAAGAAGTATGACAGGAATGACTATTCAGCCATGGTGTCTTCAGCTGTACATGCCCCCAACAGAGTACATTCATAGGGGTTATTATGCACTTTTTCATCACTACTTGTTAAAGTGATGCATACCAGTGCAAGACCAATGCTTACAAGAATACACGTTTATTGTCACCCACGTACAGACACCTACTCCTTAACTGAACTGAACCACAGACTCAAGGATTTCAACAAAGCTGTCATGCAGCTCTTTATGCCACCAACTGAGCTATCTAACGAGGTCACACTTAGCTTGTGTTAGTTTTAGTCTCTATACACAGTGCACTGTAAAGTGAGGCAGCTGTTGCCCTGAGGATTGTAAATATTCAAAACTTTATCCACCCAACGATCCATTTTCTTACTTATGCAACTCAGGGTCACAGCTCTCATAGGGCAAGAGATGGGTTTCATCCTGGACAGGTCACCATGAGTCATAGGACTAACAGAGAGACCACAACCACACACTTTTATATCCACATCTACCCATTGAATCTCCACACTGAAAGACCTCTCTGTGCTGCGAAGCATAATTTTTGCCTTGTCCAGTTAACTTCAGGGTTAACCCAGGGATTCTCCTGCTAAGGTAGTTCACTTCTCCCATGGTTATATCACCATGGTAACTTGTGTTCCTGATTAGAGATCAACAAATATCAAATCACTACCTACTGACTAGTCAGTTGTCCAAAAAACCGCATCACCTCGAAGATACCTCACACATGCATGTGGTAAGGATTTTTTAATAACATCCCATGTTTTTTGCATTTTACTGGTGAGCAGTAAGAAATATAAATTCTTAGAGGGTTGTCACACCTGCAGTGTTTAGTTCATTTAAACTGAACTCTGGTTCCCTCTTGGTGCCGTTCATTTGTACAGAACAGTAATCACACTTAGTTGCAGACCAAAAAAACTGAGGCAAGACATTTGGAGGATGTGGTATCACTGCAGCTCTGAATAACTACAGAGTGGTTAGTTTATGCTGTGAATATGATTTGACCTCAATCCAAGCCAACCGTTAGGTGTATGTTGCAAGTTTGAGCTAAAGAAATCTCCCATAGTGATGCTTAGTATTCAGGGATGAAGGAATGGGGTATAGATGTGCAAATGTCTGTACGGCCATAAATTTTCCATGTTCTTCAGTAGTACAGAACACAGCACCTTCATCCTGTATTTACCATTGTTGCTCCCTCCCAAGGCCATTAAGTGTTCTAAAGATTCTTGAGAGGTTGCAAATGACACATTTTGGTTTTCTTGAAGTTCACTTGGATTTTTCCCTTTTTATGAAAAGAAAGTGCCCATGTATTCATGCAATGCTTTTAATAGTAAACTAATGTACAGAATGTTTTCTCTCATACCACTGCTCTGTCTGTAGTAGCTGTGTCATAATAAGTGTTTAACCACTTCATTTGTCCCATAGTACAGTTAAGCCCCTTTTCCATTAGTACTTACTCAGATTGACTTGGTACAGTTCGCCACAGTTTTCAGGGTATTTCATTAGGTCATAGTACCTGGTACCAGGTACTTTTTAAGTACCTGCTCGCTCGGGGTTCCAAGCAATCCGAGCAGGTACAAAATGTGATGTCATCAGACTGAGGACTCCACCAACTGGCTCGTCAGTAGTGTCAGTGAAAATTAAAACCGCCATTTTTGAAACCTGGCAACAAGGAAAATGGCTACAAGAAACAACGCTGTGGTCCCAGAGTCTAACAGAAAGCCACAGACCGAGCAGCAGGTATATTCTTGCTTTGAAGTCCACTTTTTCTATGCGTGTTTCTATGACGACAACCACACATGTTAAGTAGTACTGGATTGCAGTGGAAAACCAGTCAATCCGCGTCGGGTCATGGCATCTGTGGCGAGTCAATCCAAGTAGGTACCAATGGAAAAGGGGTTTTATATCTTTCTTTGTAAAATTAGCCGCTCTGCTGCCAGTACATTTATCCATAATTGTGCATGGTCAGTTGCTGGCAACGCCCTTTCATGTAAACCTGGGGAAATCCTTGGTGTGATAACAAAAAGACACAGGTGTGTTGAACTTTCCATATAAAACTGTGCGTATAGACCAAAAAGGTTTTATTTTAGAAACAGTCATATCACATTAGGACTCCCATATATAGAATATTTATTATACAAAAAAGTTTCAACCACAAAAATGTGGATTCTTGTGATTTTGTTGTTTTCACATTTTTTGAGATGCACAGCCCTGTAACTGTAGATATGACAAGATTTTTCAAACAATTTAACAGGTAAGAGATAAAACTTGATTTTAAAGGCTAAAATTACCTGTAAAAACTTTGCATTATACGACACATAAAAAATGCTGCTGCTGCTTGTTCACATTAGAAGTGCTGCACTTACTTCTCTGGCTAAAAAAAAAAGTTTACATTTTTAGGATAAAATATCTCAGCATGGCTTTTGTGTTCATAAACGGCCATGCTGTTGCAGTTTACTCGAACAAAGCTATCTGGTCTTGACTTGACTTTCTAGGCCAAATGAATTGCGCCCAGCTGTTGACTAATGGTGCACATTCACCACTAAAGAAACATCATGTCACCACTACTTGTGTCCAGAGTGTGGGTGGTGGGGGAAGGGAGGGGGTGGTTGAGTAAATAGGATGGGGGTTGGGGGCAAAGTGGGAGTAGCACCACTGCATTGTTTGGCTGACAGTGGGACAGCAAGGGGGAACGGGTGGTCCAGGCCCAGAGACAATGCCTGAGAACATGCTGCCTCTCTGCTAAGCCCCTTTTGTGTGGCAGGCAGGGAGGGAAACCCCTTACAAATAGCCATCACCAGCGCAATTCATGCCTCTATCATGTTTTGGAAATGTGCTCAGTGGAAACATGGCATGGTCTGAGATCTCATATTGTTGTACACTTTCAGGGCTACTAATAGGGTATTATGAGATTAGCTCAGGGGGATGTTGAAGCATCTGGCAGTGTTGCAGAGAAAACTGGGGTTTGTGTTACAGATGTAAAACAATATACTCAAAAAAATCCCCCTTTGAGAAGTCTAAATACCAAAAATTTACCCAAACGGATGTTTAAAAAATCTTTCATTTCCTTTTCTTTTTTTTTTAACTCTAAAGAATATCACTGCAATTCTCTGAGATTTCCACATGCAGTGAAGCTCAGCGTTTCAGCCAACATTTAAATGTTCTTGGTTGTTTCACAATTTACTTATCCATTAACAATTAAGCTGTACAAAAACTCAACATTGGATTGTTGGCTTTGTCTCAAAGGCTCCAATAAACAAACTTTTCAACTATAATGTGTTCACTTAACTGCGCTAATAATGTGAAACTCTATATTGAGGCTTTAAAAGAAGAACACCTCCTAAAGTTGAGGCTGTTTATTCTAGAGCTTAAGACTGTATGCAGCAAGGACCTGTTTGGGGGGTGGAAAACATGTCAGAGTCTCCACTTACATTCAACCCAATTAACAATACAATGGTGCAGGGATTTGCAAAGAATCAAGTCAGCCAGTTTGTCAGTATACATTTGTTAATTATTTGTTTAAATTTGGCCACAAACAATAATTATCACCTGCAATTAGGTCAGGGAAAAGGAGAAGGAATTTTCATTAATTGTGTTTAAAATCCTGACAACCCCAATTAGCCAACAGGTCCATCCCGGCTGACACCCAAAGACTGCTTTGCCTGTTGTTGAGATAAAACTCATTATGCTTTCTCCGGTACACTGAATGCCCCACAATACTGGTTAAGCTGGTCAACCCTTCAACTTTAAGATGTAATTTGGATGTAAAGTAATCTGGTGTGAGGTCATGAAATTTGTGGGCAGATCGCTCTCATTGTGGAAAATGATCCAGTGAGACTGGTGCTGATAGTGAGCGTGTGAGAAAGGACATGACCAGTGAGAGTGCAAATAAAATAGCTTTTGGAATGTCAGTATGTTTTGATGTAGCCAAATATCCTACTGAAGTGTCCTTGACAGCAAACATTTTGCTGCTTAGTCAGACTTTTTAGTCTGTTTTAGTCAGACCAAAACAAAACACATACAGCACATACAAAACTTAAATAAGAGCCGTAACTATAATGCCAACAACTATAACACACTTTATGATAGGTTGTCTTCAAGAGATCTGATCTAAAGTGGACTTCAGATTAGATTAGATTAGATTAGATAAAACTTTATTAATCCCTCGGGTGGGTTCCTCTGGGAAATTCAGTAATGAGAGTTTAATAGTTCAATAAGAGTAAATAGTATACATTATACAGAAATAAATTAACTCTTGCTTAGTTTATTACTATGAGACGTTCTACCACATTGATTTGATTCAGGAGCTTGTAGTGGTTGAGAAGTTGGCACACTTATCAGGGAGTTTACCGTTTACAAGTAACATATGTGACATTCCCAACTGCCAACACTGACGATGTCTGTTCGCCACTCTTACCAAAACACAAAAGCCTCCTCCTTCGAGCCGGAATCGAACCAGCGACCTAAGGATTTCAGCACAACTCTCCTACAGTGCTCTGCTCTACCAGCTGAGCTATCGAAGGGGTGAACTCTGTGTTTGTTAGGTTGTATATTCTACACACAGCTGTGTTGTGTATATATGCACAGTACTGTAGGTGTACTGATTACTGCTGTTTACTGCTGTAGACTTTTATCAGTTGCAGGTTGCTGGAAGCACTTGACTGCTTACAAAAACAAAGTTGGTAAACCAAAAGAGTAAGACTGTTGGTCAAAACATCAAATAAAAGATAAAAGAGCTGAAACCAAACACGGGTCTCATATTAGCTGGTGTGTTCAGTGTCATGGATTAAAATTCTTGTTGAGGAGAATTTTTGTTAATTGACCAAAATTGACTTTTTTTTTGTTTGTTTGTGAACTCACTGTAAAAATCATACATTTCTGTAGTAGAGTTAAAAAAAAAAAAAAACAGGAACATACTGTGATTTAATTATTTATCTACTACTTATTTACATTAGTGTTGTATGATTGCGAATGGAAGACGTCTTTTTCAATAGAAAGTCTGTAAAATGTATGAAAATACAGATAAAAGTCTAAAATTTATGTCCTCCTTCACATTTTCCAAGTGGGCTGATTCTAGCCCCCGGGCCTCATGTTTGACATTATTACCTTTTCTTACAAACATAGCAGCTTTTGGCTCAAAAATGGACGGTGTCAGTAACACTAAAAGGGATGTTTCCAAAGGCAGTTCACATGCCATTGGTTCTTGATAGTCCATCTTTTATATGCATTCATAATATAAAAACAATATAACAGCATTTTATATACAGTATGGCTGAAACTACACAGAGACAGGAGAAACTCCAGATTCTTTCTCTCATTATAGCAACAGAGTAACACTAAATATCCATACTGTCATTTGATCTATTTTTAAAACAGGAATATCGTTTCAATATCTTTAAAATTGCTTCCTGCTTCTATGCAAAGTTAGTCAGCTTCAGCGTTTTGCTTGGTTCACAACCGAACGGCTCAGCGAAGGTCATTGTAGCACGTGAAGGCTGAATGTTTCCTGCTGACTTTCCGCACCCAGATGTTCCCATCCCGTGAGCAGGTTTGAACTTGTGCCTTTATCCAGTCACATTTATCTCCAGGGATGTCAGATCTGTTATGAACTGATTTGCTACCCAAACATAGATAACCTAATGTGAAATGTAACTACTGAGTATCCTGTAAAGTCTACAGAGGTATACTGAAACTGTTTTACCTCTGCCCCTTAGATCCAGAAACATTTTTCTTAAACTTCACCTATTGGTGACTTTAAGGACACGACCAGATGAATCATAAATTCAACAACTGCTCATGAATCTGTTATTGCATCATTTCAGATGAGTCAGTTGGCTAAGCAGGATGTTAATATTTCCCAGTCGTCCATAAGCGTTGTATTTCCTTCTCAATAGAAAACAGAATGCTTCCTTTATGACCTTGACTTTTTTTAAGCTGACAAGGAGCTTCCTCCACTGCTTATTAGTCTTCAGACCGTCCATGTTTTGCATTTAGAACAAACAAAACACCAATGAAAACTCTTCAAAACCAAGAGAGTCATCCATTTGTAACATGATCCCAGCAGTTTTTGTGACTCCAGAAAAAATAAACTGCAAATTACTCAACATTTGGATCAAAGTCCAACAATGACCGTCTATTCTACAGAGGATCAATAGAGCTGATAATTGCAACAATGGGCTAAATTGAATTGAATATTGCTTTATTTTAAAGTTGCTACTAATTCCACAAATTGAAAACGAGGCAAAGCACATTACAATAATTATAACAGTCATTTGAGTTCATTTCCATTAAATTATAGCACATTCCAGCCATTTTTAAAATATGTGCGTATTCATAAATTCCGGGCACAGGCACATGAACCTCAACCTTTGTTAATATGAATATATTGTGAGACATTTGCATAATCCACTTCATAATCCACTGCAGCACTCGGCAGTAACAAAGATAAGGAGGGGTAGCCACTGTTTCTCCTGGGAACGCTACACAGATAAACGGAGGAAAAGAGACCCACTTTCTGCTCCTATTATGAGATAAAAACAAGGGAAGGCTTTGCAAAGTTTTCACTTTCCAATGCATTTCCCTTTTAGAGACAGATGGTGGTGGAATATCATTATTTGTATGTTTTTTTTTCTTTTTTTCTTTCACAGACACTGAAATTTACTGAATTTCCACAGAGATGAGGTGCATGGGTTATTTATGTATCCACCGCAGACGCAGCATGCTGATTGTATTACCCCGCTTCTGCTTCACGGAGACACTAAAATATGTTTCTTGCAGGAAGTGTTTTTCACACAAAAATTGAAAAACCTCCTGTGTGCAGTGAGAGGAATCACAGGGTGACAAATGAGCAAACAGAAAGCAAACTCCCAGCTCGTCCTCAACATCACTAATGAGACCCGTTTTTAGCTTCAGTATGGATGGAAAAGTGTATGTGTGCCTGCACCTGTGTGTGTGTGTGTGTGTGTGTGTACTCGACTTTCTGAGTGCATGAATGTGTATTTCGTGACTGAGGCAGTGAAAAGCTCTCTTAAGTCTCCCAATCGTTCCAAATTGGCCTGTGGGACGATGCCACCACACAACTACATCCATCCCCACTGTTCTGCATGCATTCCTGGTGTGTGTGTGTGCGTCTGCATGTGTGTGTGTTTGGACAATGGCAACACTTCCTTTTTGCCCTAATAGGCAGGGAGCCTCGGCCATTGTGGTCTGATTAGGGTTCCCATTCAAGCTCTCTGGGATTTCTAATTGCGAGGCCTTGTGCAGCAAACTCCCCCTCACTTCCCACCCCACTACACTCCCCTCACGACTACTGTAAGACTTAATGAGACACAATTACTGCCCCCTAGGAGTCCTAGAGCAAGCCAATCACAAAGAGACATAGACCCCCAGTGAATGGCCACTCAGCAGAGAAAGAGACAGAAAGAGGGAGCAGGAGGGAAGGGAGAATCATAAGCCCTCATTGTCCAGAGAAAGCACAGAGAGAAGCCTTTTTTTGGAGAAATATAAATGTTTTTATTTAATGCCGGCTCATAATTAGGCCCCTGAGAGGAAAAAGGAGAGCCAGAGGAGTGGAGAGGGCGGGGAGTTCAATAGGAAAAAAGGCCTGTAGGTACAAAAGAAGGAGAATGACATGTTAGACTTGCAGAGGAGGGTGGGGGGAGGAGGTGGAGGGGGGAGGGAAAAGGAGAAAAGAAAAGGGGACAAATAGTTACTGAGGTGAAAAAACACAGAGGCAGAAAAAGAGAACAAAACCAAGTGGAAAAACTTGACAGGACTTTCTTCTTTTCTTCTCGTCTTTTTAGCATTTTAAGCCTATTTGGCGTGGGAAATGGCCTGACATTGAATGATTTGTGCCAGGCAAAGTGAAAAGCCGAGGCAGTCGCTATGTTTTGCAGGTTTGGCACTTCACGTTTGGCTTAAGAGGTGAAATATTCCCTGTTTTGAGGAGCCTTTCTGCCAAAACTGTGGGAAGCAATATAACGGGGACTTACACAAGTTTGGATTTTGAAAGAGCTGCAATAAAAGACACAATTTGCAGACACCTCTTGATTGTATGGGAACATTTACTGTATTATTCTTCCAGATTAGTACAGATATTGTTTCAGGATGTCACGTCTGGGAATTTTGAAGTGTTTTTTCTTGGAAAGGAGAGTGTAGTGCAAAAGCTGAGCCCTTTTATGATGGTAACACACAGGAATCAGACACAACGGATATCACTGACCAAATAAAAGACTTGTTCTCTTGTGAAATGCTGCATTCTTGGTTTAATTCACAGTGCAGTATAATACCCAGCCACCTGGAGGAATGGCAGGTGTGACCTTCCACAAAAAATATGAACAAACAGTACAAATAAAAAGCTTTTAAAGATGTCTGAGTTGGGTTTTTTCCCTTCAAGATACACTTGTACCCAGAACGCACTGTTGAACATTCTCAGAGTGCTTAGAAAACCTCACGGGGCAGTCATAGTCTTTTGGCAAGAACCTAATCTGAAAATCTCACTCACTTTTCTTGCTCTTGACTAAATAAGCAGACGTCGTTAGTGCATCTTTGCCCTGTAAACCCATACACACACACAAGGGACATAAACAGCAACACATATAAACACATACACACTGGTTTTCAGTGTTGTAACAGTTTAGAGGTTTCCTGCAAGGTTTCTGAGCTCACATAGCTCCATGTAACTGTATTTTTTTTAAGTCACATCCTGTTTTGTTTGTCACTTGCAGACTTTGTTCACTGATTCACAGATACCCCAAAGCCAGGGCAATGTAACAGTAAAACACTGATGAAGCAAGAAAGTATGCAGAGTTGTAAAAGGTTATTGTAAAATTTTTACAAACAATTTATGAGGATCAAAGAGTTTAACAGGTTTGTTCACCCGTAAAGACAAGAAAACTACACAGGACACCTTCACACTGCTGGCATATATGAGCTTAAAAATGCCTTCAAATATTTAGTAAGTGGTGATCTGGCTGTAATGCAGATGCATCACCATAACACTTTTGTCAACTTCTAGTGTGTATTAAGAAAGAGAAACAATTCTCAGGGTCCTGTTTGAGGATATGAAAGCAGTAAGCCTACAACAAACTGCTCACTTTGTCATTATTTTGGGAGTATTTAATTAATCATCCGTGCCGTGCAGCCAGCAAAAGACAGAGCAGCTAAACTGATCCAGCGGCGCAGCCATTATTAACTCATGTCGCCTCTGATGCCACTCTAGAGGCAAAGACGGCTCATTTCACTAAGTGCGTATTTCCTGGATTCCTCTGTTCTCACTTCTCCTCTTAATTTCTTCAGATGAGACATGTAAGATGTGAGGGAAAGATTTAAATGAAGAAAGCAAGGCGTCTGAGATAAGATACACTAATTTCTCTCTTTAAAATTATTTTAAGCTCAAACGTGCTCACGCTCGCTTTCCCTCTGTGTCACACACACACAAACGGGCACACGCACACACCGCCTTGGCCCCATGTTCCTTTCAGTGTGTGCAGCCTCTCAGCAAGTGACTGAACCCCCTTTGTTCAGCAGTGACCCTCTTAAGCGCAGGTTGAAGCCTGCAGCCATTCCACTTTGGATTTGGACCCTATCGCGTGTCACACAGCTAAGTCGACCAGGACCGGGCCTCTTCACTCAGACACATGGCAACAAGTACCCATTCACATCAGCAGGGTTTAAGCTAAAATAACACATTTATGAGCAACTGTAGAGCCCTTAGTCTGTTTGCTTCCTTTGAATACAACAAAGGAAAAACATCTATTGTTCTCTATTATGCCAAAATACTTTATTCTTAATTATATTAGTCTGGCTTTTCAATAAGCTGTTTAAAACAAATGGGTTTAAGTGAACAAATCTAAGTTGCTAATTACTTATTTATCTTTATAGTGACCATGCCCCTTTTGCATGTAACCCCAAGCTGAAAACTCGGTCTGTATTCAAACATTCAAGTCAAGTTTCATCGAGGTCAGCTATCTTTAGATTTCATAATCTACATGTGTTTCAAACAAAAAAGAAAAATAGATTCAGATGGATTCAATATTCAAGCATCAAAAACTCCACAAATGCACTAATTTTTATTTATATTTTCCCTTATTACTGACATTGTAGAGAGGACATTACAGTGTATGCTGTTCTCTTTTGCTATTGGTCTTGAGTAAAATCACTAAAAGCAAAAGAGACACTCAATTTTATCTGTTACCTGTCCCAATCCAGAGGAATTAATGCACAGTATGAATTAGTGGTAATTCCCAAGAAGATTCAGTCATATTTTCAGACGAAACGAGAAAGGGACAGCAGGATGCATGCATGTGGCCCTGTGGCGCAATGGATAGCGCATTGGACTTCTAGTTAAAGACATTGAGATGCAATTCAAAGGTTGTGGGTTCGAGTCCCACCAGGGTCGCTGTTTTCTATCTGAACAAAAGATTATGGGCTGTTTCACTTAGATGATAAAACACAAAGAAGGTTTTAGATGGGGGTGTAAATTGTCGATGAAAATATTTAAATTAATTAATTTAAATGAATTATATTCATATCATGCATTAGAAAGAATAAAATAAAATGTTAGAAAAAAGTAGTTTTCCCAACTGTATCCATTGCCATAAATGTGCAGATTGTGCGCAGGTATCAAGATGACGCCACATGATGCAACTGATTAAAGCTCATTTGCACTGAAAACAAGCGAGCTTAACTCACCTATTTGGCAGATTTTATAAAGCCTTAGTATCAAAGAAGTGTTACGATGGTTTATTTTTGGAGCTGCTTTTAACATTTTTTCATATAAGTCTGTTGCTCCTGGAACAACAGCATCTTATGCATACAAAGTGGAATGTGTCTTTGTCAGTTTCTCTCTGTTGGTTTCATCAGCTTAATCAGGTCCAACTGTGACTTAGATTGACAGGTCATATGTCAAAAGTGGATGTTTCACAAAGCTCTGCATAATTCGAAGAGCTGCTTTTCAACCCTTTTGTATTTATCCAGGAAAAGTTAGCAAATCCCCAAAGCTTTTTTCATTGCTCTGATTTCAATTATTCAGCACCAGGCCTTTAGATCTGGTAGCAGCTCAGTGTCAAATACAAATCTGAAACTAAAAAACTGTATTAACATACATTATAACAAGGGAATTATTTTACCTTGAGTTAACCTTAGAACTGAACTTTGCATCTATACATGCACCGTGGCCTTCTGCATAGACGTTGCTTAATCTATAAACTGTGTTATTTAAGAATTTGTTGTCCTAAAGTCTTCATCAGGTGCTTTTTCAGCAAATGTAAGTTCCCAAGGCCTAGCATGTACAAACCTCACATGGATAAAAGTTAAACCAGAGCATTTTCAACATCTCCGTTGGTCAAATTAATGAATAAACAAAGCCCAAATAAAATCTGCAGGTCAGCAGCATCATTGTCAGTACTCAAGACAATCCGCCTTTATTTTTAGATGGAATTTTTATGATTGTGGTTGTACCTTTGCCACTCTTCACTATCTGATATGCAATTCTGAGTAATTTTCTCCTGTTTTCATGCAGTACATGCTGTTAAATTGCTCACATTAACCTTGAGCACCTTAGAATAAAAACAAAAGTTAAAAACACAGATATAGAGCACTTCTTTTGACCCCCTTTTTACCTTCATGTCCTGTATCTGCAAGGCCCCATTACTGAAAAAGCTTGCTCTAACTGGTCGTGTGAACCAGCAGCCCTGTGAGCGAGGCACATCTACGTAAGAACTATCTGCTAAAACCTGCAGCTGTAGATGTTTGAAGATACACAGTGCACAATACTTTGGTGCCATGCTCTTTTTACCATTTGCAAAGCGTGAAGTGAAACCTAAGCAGAGCCAAAGCTGCGCTCAAGCTTTTGCACTTATTAGCCAGGCTGTTAGCTATCCAACATGCTAACACTAAGAATTTCTGGCAGAGCATTGCTACAATCAGTACAATGAGGACTGCTCACTTTTTGAAATTTTGGGTTTCATGCAGGTTTAATGCAGAGTTCTCCCAGAGTGCAGGGTGTTGGATTGATCCAGCAGGAGTTGTACATTTTGAGTTGTCTTAGGAAGGGTATCAGTTATAAAACTCTGCCAGATCAAAGTATTTACCGTGTTTACAAGGAGAAGCCTTAACACCTGTTTTCCGAGGGCATTCTCTCACAGGGAACATTTCTATACTTTAAATTGTGTCATTCAACTTTCTGAACTTCACATGGCTGTAGATGCAACTCAACATAATAGAAAGATGCCACCAACAGGTCACCTGTGTAATCCAATCATCATTTTATAAAGCAGAATGATGCCTTTTAAAAGTAAGACGAGCAAACAAGGAAAAAAACTGGCAACTTCTCGCTCTTAGGTTGAGGGTGTGTCAAACCAGCTGTTTGTGGGACTTTATTTGGTTGGTTGGTTGTTGCTCCAACCCTGAAAACCATATATGGATCACTGTTTTTCAGTCAAGTGTCAAAGGAAGTGATGCATCTGAACGATTGTACACTTATCTGTGCTCACACACCTGAATGTCTGAAAATCCTCTCTTCAGACAAAACATTCGCTTTTGTTGTATGTTACTTTCTCAGGTGATTAAATAAAAGTTAAACAAAAAGTACTTCAAGAATGTCAGACGATCACGATCATTGCTTTCTTTGTTTAATACTGGCAGAACAATGAAAAATGCTCTCCCGTTTTTATTGTTGCCATGTTACTACAGCGACTACTGTGTTAACAAAACATTAACCGTCTGCACAGTAAACAGGTCGGTAATTATTGTCCAGAAGAACACTACTGTTGAGTAAATTCATTTGGCAGGAAGGATATCAAGTCATGTGTTACAGGTTATTGAATGAATCACATGGCATGTTTAATTTCAAATTGTTATATTGTTAAATTGTTAAGTATTTTTATGTGTCTACTTACTTGACTGGTGTTGTTCAGATAAACCATAAACCCCATGCAGTCTCTGTGATATGTATATAGAAAGAAGACTGTCAATTTGAAAATAAAAACTTTCATGAGATCTCCTTTTTCAGCATCAAGGAGACTTAAAGGTTTTGATGTGACAGAAGCAAGAAAGGCCTGAAGTCAGTCTGAGGATCAATCTTTCCTTTCACATGAGAGTGACGTCCTTTGACTTCAAAACAGATGCAGTAGGCCTGCACATGACAAAATGTTACAGTCACATGTCACTCTCAGTGACTTTGGCTTTAAAAGTGGGGCTGATGCCTTCTCTTAGACAGAAAATTCAAAGGAAAATAAATACTTTAAATGTAATAGTGCATTTTATACACAAGTTGTAATACCTCATATTAGATTATGTTAATGTTGGAAATCTTTAAGGCTCAAAAAGCTTCTTGAAGTGCTAATTTAAAGCAACAGTCATGTTATTGCTTGAAGTCATTCAGGGCACATTACTCTTTGTTTTATTATTGCACAACTTTTTAAATCTCTGGATTCCAGGCTGCAGGCCAGCTATGGGCTTCACTGAGAGTGCTGCCTATATAAAACATGTAAAACATTTACTAGTCTAACTAGTGTTTTCTGCAATCCCAACAGTGCTTCCAATTTATCACTTTATGTTGTCACTTTTGTCCTCTTGCAGCTCAATCAGAGAGATAAGAAGGATAACTTTTAGAGCTTGTGGAATTTTTATTAGGCTGTTTTCCCAGTCCTTTTGATGAGGTGCTATTTTATTGACTTTATAATGAGACTTTTTAAGAATTGAGCTCATATAAGAAAATTATGTTATCAATTTTGCATAAATGTCTTGAAATGTCTAATTTTTAAAAGGAAAAGTGGGAACATTTTCTTAACTATAGCAATGTTGATTGTAATATATTTGAAATGTCACATTTTCTGTTTCTGTTGCTTAATTTAAAAAACAAAAACAAACATAGGCTCATAAATGTGGTTTTGTTGTAGTTTTCACCCTGCAGGTTTACTTTGACATGTCAGTGTGATTCAAACATGTAAACAGTTAGTGCGTGTTAACATTTAGCATTTTCAAACCTATATATTTTGTTAAAATTACAAACCTAGTTCCTCATTCAACTTGATTCTCCAACTGATTTCTAAACTGTTTTTACTGTTTTGATTCAAACTGTACTTTCAGTCAAGTGGTTCAATGATTAAATCTTATCATGCAAAGGTCATAAAAATGCTTTACTAGTCTTGCTCTAGTCCCTGATTCAAAGGTCCTCTCATTACTCTCTTTGCTACGCTGCTTTGATGATACAGTGAAAACTGCACCATATACTACTGTGCGATGCAGTGAAGATGTTGTTGTGCAATGGCAACGCAGAGGAAGACTGTGGATCTAAAAGTTGACCATTTAATTTTGGTAACATTTGATATAATTGAGGCCTTTATCTAGATTACTAAATCGATTTCTGCTGCAAAACATATTGAAACCATATTCAGGTTTCTCTTCCTCGGTGCTCAATTTGTGCACAAATGAAAGTATTTCTGATCATTTATGTGTCCCTAAAGAACTTTCATCTTGTCATTTCAGTTCTGTAACTTAAAAAACCTTGTATTAAATTTAAAAATGTATGTGTCCTGTATTGAGGTTGTTTGGGCCTCTGCTTAGGATGCTTCTGGGTACTTCAAGTTTGGAGGTGTTCTGGGTTTGCCCAACTAGAAAGAGACCCTGGGGTAAACCCAGAACCCACTGGAGAGATTATATTTCTCGTATGATCTCAGGAGACCCAGGAGGAAATGGAAAGTGTGGGGGTAAGGATCCTGGATAAAAGGATCCAGCTTATAGCCTACTGCCACCAGAACTGAACTTCAGATAAGTGGGAGATGATGGATGGATGGATGGATGGATGGATGGATGGATGGATGGATGGATGGATGGATGGATGGATGCGTGGATGGATGGATGGATGGATGGATGGATGGATGGATGGATGGATGGATGTGTCCTGTCTGTAAATTATATATCGTCACTTTTCTGATGCGGTGAATTCTACTCCACTCGTGGCCCCCTCTGGTTAACATAGAATATGTTCAGAAGCAAAGTGAGCCTGGTCTGATGCTTGCACCCCCACAGTGGAATACAGGATGAATGACATGCAGGCTTTATACACAGTTGGAGACACAGAAGAAGGTACCACAAGATTTTCATGTGAATATAAAATGTGCATAAAACTAATGTGTAAAGAAAAGTACCTACACTCCCATTTCTGCAGTCTCTCTTTCTTGTTCCCCATCTACCCTTCATAATGTATTTCCTCATTGCCTTTTACTTCATTTTCCTTTGTTCTACAGGACATTTTACTTCCCTTGTCTTCATCATTATCTGACCACCTCTTCATCCTCTCCCTTATGTCCTCAGCTGTCATTCCCCTTCCTTCTATCGCCCTCTTTTTTGACCCTCCTCTTCCTTACCACTTTCTCTCCCCCTTCTTCATTTGGCTGAAGCTAAATGTCTTGTGTGAGATAACATCACAGTAGGAAATTCCGCCTGTGTTGCCAGACTGCTCAGTTTTCTCCCCAGGGCTGGCAACAATGTGCGCCCTTCATAAGTGCCTCTACAGCACTCAGGATCTCCACTCATCCTCTGTGAGTCCGGTCAAAAGACCCGCCGGCGAAACCCAACGCTTACAGCTCCACGCCAAAACCACAGCAGGTAGCTAGTAGGATTACTGCAAATACTCTAAAATGTCCCTGTACAATCTTACATTTACTTACATTTACTTACATTTACTACATTTGTATAGAATCTCAGAAATGATAAACTGCATTTTCAATGCAGCGTATTAAAATGCTGAAAGAACTTATAACAATTGTAACAAAATCCAGAAAATGTTTTTGTCATTTTAGCGGTAAAAATGTCATCATATTTCTTCATATTATTTTATGTTTAATAAAAATGGATGACAGGGTTTCTTTTTGTCAGCTTAACCTCTCTGGTTCAGTTTAACAACTGTGTTTCCTCAAAAACTAGACGCTTAAAGTCATTCACTTAATCGTCATCACTGAGGGATCTTATCTTCTGGGGTGTCACTCATTCAGAAGACAAAGAAATAAAGAGTAAAAAGTAGAAAAATGTTTTTAAACGCTTCACTGCAGAAGTAAAATCCCTAGAGACAAATGTTTGTTTTGGAAGAAACTCCTGAGAATCGAGCACACAGCAGTTCTGGCAAATGCACAGAAGCTGCAGATATTCAACGATTTGGAAGAGCTAATTGTAAAACTTTAATATTGTTTTTAAAAGCAGAGGTTATAGATGCACAGTATGCACACTTAGTTAAATGTTGGACCAAAACAACATACATAGTAATGGCCTCCAAGGATTCTGTCATCAGTGAAGGGCCAACATAGCTCTGAGCCTGTATTATTTTAACAGGCCGTATCTCATAGTATTGATCTCGTTCTTGTACTGTAAATACTCATTTAAGTCAGTGACCCTTTATATAGCTCTTACTGCGAAGTACCACAACACAGCATTACCGCAGAAACTAAATAGTTAGCTTCAGCTTGCTGAGATTAGTAGGTTGTTGTCTGGACAGGTCGAGATGTTCGCGGGCCATGTGGTATAAAAGGTTGTATGTATTTAGGACTATGTCTCTAAGTTTGGAATGTCCATGCTATAAGCACTTGAGGTTCTTTGACAGAGAGGAAAGGAGTGTCTCACTCTGTCAACGTCTGTGACCTTTGGAGCTGAGTTCAGGGAGCCAAGTCTGGGGGAAACAAAACAACAAATTTCTTTAGTTTGACATGTGTAAAATACACCAAAACATTTTTATAAAATCTAATTTCTCCCCCGTCTGTATCATATCATCAAGTTAATCTCAGAATATCAAGTTGTGTTACTGAAAATGAGGACCAATTAAAAAGCTGTGGCATAAAACATGGCAGATTTGGGCTACTATCAGATGAAAACACCAACCTAATTTGCAAGCAAAATACCATTAGACCAGCGTACAGACTGGCGTTTTTATAGGCGTCTGAACAGTCAGAGCCATTTCTCCTTGAGTGGGTTACCCTTTGACTGCGCTATCTCACAAATGAAGGCTCATGCAGCTGCAATCCTTGACAACTGCAGCTCTGAATGCACCTGTTGTCAGACACGTTTGAGGTGAGATAAGCTTAATTACACTCTGGTGCATGCTTTATCATTGCTGAGTGACACTGCTAGAGTTTGTACTGGGTCTGCACTTCCAAGGCTTTAGGAATGCCATTCAGTAGATGTAGTATTTTGTGAATGATAAATGAATTGCAAGAAAAATACTTCATAATCACCTGCAAGGATAATAAAGTCGACCCATGGCTTGCTTCCTTAACTTATACAATGCATGATTAAAAACAGCTCATTCGTTATATACTGAGAATCCATATAAAAATACTATCGCTGGAAATCACAGCTACCTGTCACTCGTTTCACCTCTCTGTACTATTTTGTCCTCACGGCTCTATTTTCCTCCCTCCTCATTCCCACAGTGGCCCCCATTTACTTCAGTACCTCATTCCTGCCTGTTTTGTGGTGGAGGGGGGAGGGGAACCATTGCTTCACAGCAAGAAGATCATTGGTTCTTGCTGTGTCTATGTAGGTTTTCTCCAGAATAAAGACATGGGGTTAATTGGTAGTCCTCAGATGGCCACAAGTGTTAAATGTTGGTCTCTATGGAGTCACTTTCTGGGTTATCAAAGTGGTAAGACTTGTGACCCATGGCAAGGCATTTGTTGTTTTTCCATTAGTTATCCAATTTTATTTATATCACACAGGTTCACAACAACAGTCATCTCGAGGTATGTTTTAACGTAAAAACCCTTCAAAGTATTCACCAATGGCAAAGGGTGAATAATATGCTAAATAATTTTCTACAAATCATAAAAATGTGCATCTAGATTGGATTAATAAATGCCAGTAGAAACTGTGATATGACTTAGACACATTGCATAGAGCTTTCTTGCGTTTATGTCACTCAGCAAAGAGAAATAACATCAGTTTATATTTTCAGTAATCCTAAAAACAAACTAAATAAACCCAGAAAAGATGGAGACACATATTGTTTTCGGTTATTTTGACAATAGCAAGAAGGGAGGCCAAACTGCATCACATGACGGTTGTTAAGATGAGCCCAAATAAAATTTAAATACAATTACTTTCAGTTTAAAAGCATATAATGGGTATTAATACAATTAATTATGAAATGTGTTTCTGTTTATCACTGTGAAGCAGCTCTGTGAAAGGTTCCCCTCAAGGCACCTGTTCCCAAAATGTTTGAGAACCCCTGACATTAGTTATTAAATGTGTAGCCAGGTTAGGGTAACATTAGGTTTAGTTAGGCAAGTTTGGGATTTATCTTTAATGATCACTGTGTGTCTGGACTGAACAATCTGAACATTGTCATGGGTGGGTTGGTCAAGTCATGCATGGCGGTTTCTGCCAAGTTTCATCTGGGACAAAGTTGACTCATCACCTTCCTGCGGAATGTGTTGCTCCTCCTGATACAAATAAATGTATGTGCACTGTCTTCAGAGAGCGGCCAACACCCTGTGTTTTATCTAGATTTTAAAGCTGGGTGAATAGGAGACATTTCTGAAATTCATATTTCCTGCACTGTTGCAGACACTTCAAGTAATTTAATCAACATCCTAAATGGAAATGAGGTAAGTTATCATACATTTGGATATGCAATCTGAACACACGCTTGTTGAAGGGTATGAGCTCTTAGTCCTCAGTTTAGATGATTACATACTGCTTCGATAACATTAAGATTCAGGATCTATGGAGTCCAATCCATAACTGACTGCATTGGCAGTGTTTTTGGATTGTCATACTGAGAAATGGAGCTGTTGACAATCACGCACTTTCTAGCTGGTGGATCAACATTTGATCTTTGCCCAACACCACTGGCTGAAATACAAATCCCCAAACAAGGCAGAGCCTCCAAAGTGTTTTATAAATGGCTGTAGACACTCACTGTTGTACTTCACATCTGACCTCCTCCATTCATACTGTTGATGACTTGAGTCATCATTTTCCAAATTTGGGTTCATCACTCCATAAAATCTGTTGCCACTGATTGTCAGTCCAGTTCTTGGGTAATTTGGCATTCCTCAGTCTTTCTCCCTGTTCCCCTCATTAAGAATGGCTTCATGACAAGCATCCTTTTCAATGAGAACATTTCTGATGAGGCTTCAGTGAGCAGTAGATGGATAAGCTGAAGGTCAAAATGCATCTCTCAGGTGATATGTCAGTTCTGGATTTTTCCCTTTTTCTTGAGGACATGACTTTCAGATAATATTCAACTGGTCTAGATTCTTTTCTTTCTTTCTTTTTTGTCCATCGGTTGTCCAGTTTCCTCAAATTCCTCAAATTGTAACACCATGCCAATATATATCAAGTTTTTTGGCGAATAGCTCTTTGGGAATAAGCTTGTTGGTGAAAAAAACACAATTTTTACCCCTGTCAAACTGTGTTATTGTTTTTTATAGGTTCAGCTAAAGAAATCTGTAGCAAATTATGTGTTTTTGTAACAGGCTGTGTAATAATAACAAGTGTAATAATAAAGTTTCTATAAATACAATTTAAAATTGGTTAATTACTAAACTGTCTGTTATCTGTAGATGGAACATTGGTTCATCCTTTGAGTTACGTGCCTTTTTTAGTCCCTGAATTAGTCGCAGGTCAGTGTTAAGTGGCTTAACAAACAAGAAAAAGCATTCCTGTGAAATGGGCCGGACTGAAAAAGAGTGAAAAAGAAAAACTTTGAAAGACCTTCAGAAAGTCTGGAAGCAAAATATAAAGAAATGAGGCGTGGCTCAAGACTTTTGCACAGCTGTTACAGCAGGGGCAAACAGGGGTAAATATTATTCGGGATCACTTGTACATGGTGCGTGTGTGTGTGTGAGAAAGAGAAAGAGAAAGAGTGAGCTTGGCTGACTGTTTAGACTCTGTGCAGATGTGTGTATGTGTGTGGGTCGTCTTCCTGAGTGTGTTTGTGTGTGTGCCTGAGTGTTTATTAACCTGTCTGTACAATGTGTATGTTAGTCAGATTTTTACCAAATGAGTAAAATGAGGCCACTTAAACGCTCCAGGAAATAAGCTGAGCCGTCAGACTTACTCTTTGCCTACATGTTATTTTAAGCCCAAATTACACATCATCTGATATCCATCCTAAATGGCTTTTCCAGCTTCACTGCTCCAGGTATTTTGAGCTAGAAGGACAGCAGTAAAAAAGGGGGCAGCAGGTTTAGCAGCAGTATAAAGAAAAGAGAAAGAAAAACAGGCCCAGCTCCACTAAGATGATGGAAATCTGCCAAATCCAATTCCCTGAGAAGGAGAGGGCAAGGCCCAAGAACTATGGAGATCCCACTTATCTCTTTTTCAAACATTTACACTCACAGCTTCAGTATTTCAGGAAGTTGATCTTCCCAGATGTTAAAGACTCATGTTGATAAAGGGCATCTAGTATAAATTTAAGCAAGAACGGGTTGAATAAATGTCCCTTGAGCGTCTCTTTAGTTTTATATAAAATGAGGAATACGTTATCTGTACTTTTTGTAGCTAGCAGCAACTATTTCTTTTAAGTAAGCTGATCTATATGAAAGGAAATCTGCAATCAGCCTGTGATCAACAATCATAATTTAATGTTACCAAGAGCGCAAGTTACACTGCAATAATCAAACAGGTCTGAGCAGACTTTGGTTGCATGCAAGTGAACGGTTTTTGCAACATGCAAATGCAATCTTGAAATCATCAACTTGTATCTAGCAACAATTTAATTATCAGAATCAGGATATCTTTATTGTCATTTTTAACAAGTGCAACAAAATAAGTGCAGTCCCTGCGGTGTCAAGAGAAAAAATATAAATATAAGAGAGGTAGAACACAGTCATTCAGTATAATAAATAGAACCTTACTGCACACAGACACTATTGCACAGGATGTCATCCACTGCACAGTATTTGGCAGGTTGAATTGTAGGTGATTACTTGTAATTCAATGCCCTAACAGCTACAGGGTAGAAACTGCTATTTAGTCTATTTGTCTTTGTTCTGATGTTCCTGTATCTTTTGCCTGATGGCAGCAGTTGGAACAGATTATGAGCGGGCTGTGAGGAGTCTTTTATGATATTTCCTGCTTTCCTTAGACAGCGAGAGCGGCGCAGTTCGTCCAGAGAGGGTAAAGAACAGCCGACAATCCCCTGGGCAATCAGGAGCAATCATTAGCTTTATTAATTTATCTGCACTCTAAATAATAAAAGCAAACATAACAGTAAGTCATTAGGACATCTGGTTGCTACACCAGAAACCTTTGCCCCCAGAGGCTGTCGACAGGCTAACTCCCAGATTATACATAAGCCAGCTATTGTCTTTCTACTAGATGAAAAGGTTTGAATATTTCTGGTCTTTAGTTTACAAGAACTGAAAATGTATCTGCCTTTTTTGACTAGAATGAAAAAGATAAGATACTGGCTTACCAGACTCATTACTACAGGAGATAATGAACTTTACCTATTATAATTGTATTAATTATTAAATATTATTGCTGCTGAACAATTTTACTGCAAAGAATACAGTGAGTTGCAGTTTATTTAAGTGTAAACATAACATCAATATGAAAATGACATGTGCGTTTTGTTAATTCAGTGAGTATTTAATTAGTCCTAAAACAGCTTCTTTTTGTTTATTAACACACTGCTTAATCAAGAAAGGATAATTTGTCTTAAATGGCCCTTGACACACATGCCACAGGTTTTAGATATGAAAGGCGTACTGTGTCACCTCTCGTTGCTTGAGCCTACTCCTGAAGGCCAGACTCTAATGGAACACTAATGGCTTTCAACGTGGTTACATTTCTCACCTCGTCACTGCTTCTGCCCTCAGAACAGCCTCACTGAAAAGGTCCCTCTGAGGTTGAAAGCCTCTCATAAAACACAGCCAACGTCTCGAAGTTAAGTGAGCTCTGAGGCTGTCGTCAAGGCTCTTAATGAATCCTCGTGCCTGTTCGGGACCAGAGCCGGCCGAGTGTTGGTGTTTACCGCAGGGAAGACGTCATCGCTGCTGAAGAAAGATCGTAATTATAAACATGCCACTGCTGTTTCCAGTCGTAGCAATTTAAGAACAGACCCCTGTCGCCCTAGGGTCTTAATGACGCCAGGAGAACAAGTGGCAATTTAGAAGGGTTCATGGTAACACCCTCAATGCAGGGCTGGCAGCCTCCAAATTTAAACTACAGTATGGAGGGATTATGAAGGGAGACACGGGCAAGTGGTCAGACTCTGGCAGCTGATTTTACCTCCTGTGAAAGGGAAACACATGACTGTCTTCTGTTGCATTCACTTCTGTATGTGTTTAAAGTGCTGAAATAATTGTTCATGGGTTTTTAATCGCTAAGTGATGTTGCAGTTAAGGTACAATAGCGTCAGTTTAAACAGCAACACTCGTCGATTACAACCCAGGAAGTTATTTTAATAGCTCTGTTCAAGCTGATTCATGAGGTGTATGAACACAGCAATATGTCTACAACCGTAGTGCCAAGATATGCAATCAGTCAGAGTGTCAGACAAGCAATTATTCTGAATTAAATGCAAGACATGACACAAACATGTTGCCCATAATCTCTAAGACTGTACTTGTAAAGCCTCTGATTTATTTGTTATTTGTGTACCTGTTACATTGACCTGGGTATTTGTTCAAAGCAGTCTCATTAGCAGTCTGACTGCTCAGGTTTACTGTCATGTTTGGTGTCTTTTTGCTGCCAAATGTGAGCAATTAACTGGGTGAGGATGTTGCCAATTTTTGGAAACGATAATTCAAATTATTATTGGATGACCCACAGCAAAACTCCACTCCCTTTTAAGTTGGATTTCACTTGTGTTCCCTGAGGTTGTGACCTGTTCAATCAATGCAAATTATCAGCTCATTCTGTTGTAGTGAAACCAGGTGTGCATTATTGGCTTCAGGCAGTAACTGAATGGGCACAGTTTAGCTGTGTGAGTGAAAGTAAAATTGCTTTGCAGCAGATCGCACATTATTGAAGTTTGTGTGTGTCTGTATCCCCTAAGCTAAATTCAGGTGTCAGCAGTTAAAAGGTATTGAGTTAAAGCAATATTACTGCTTTCTTTGTTGTTGTGTGTCTTTGAATTCATACACCTGTACAACCCTGTGCGTATCTGGTCATGTGGTAGCTTGTAGTTTAAAGAGACAATGCCAGCCACTGCTCCATAGTCATTGTATGTACATGTTTTTGTTTATGGGCCTATATTTTTTTTATTATTATTATTTGAAGCACCTGGTGATATCAAGCCTTGCAGTTAGCTTTGGTTTGGGATTTTTTGAGGAATTTGTTTTTTCAGCACTCAAGGCATTTGGAAAAATGGAATTTGGAATTTGGAAGACTTATCTGTAACTTCACCTTCCATCTTTATGATATATTAATTGCTCTATTTTCAAATTCCAAGCTTCTGGGGAGTTTTTTGGTTGTAAAATCCTAAAACTCAGCTACCAAAATAGTGACAAAGAAAGCTAGGCTGGAGCCAAGACTTTTGGGAATCACCCTATCCATGGAGAAACACTGGAGCCACACAGGAAAGTCAGCAGATAATTTTCCAGCAACCCCTCAGGGTGAGTTTTTAGGCTGCATTAGGAAAAGTTTAAATAAGTTAAAAAGTCATCTTATAATAAAAAACAATATATCAGCATATTTTACACCTTTTGGCTCCCATATCAGTGTGTGTGTGGTGTGTGTGGTTTCAGGAGGTTGGTTAACACAGACATGGCTGTCATGGTCCTGCCCAGCAGTAGACTGATTGGATGGGAGGTATTCGTGTCAATGTTTGCTCTGGTTAATGAGCGGAAGGAAGGTGAGTCCATACAATACACACTCATACACACTCTATCAGTAGTGCAACACTGTCAGGATTTGTGTGTGCGCGAGTGCGTGTTTGTGTTAAGGGTGACTGCCCTAAGCCTCCCAACCCACCCCGGGCTGATTAGTAGTTTGTCTTTAAGTAAACATGGAAGAGAACCGCAGAGGAATCTAACCTGTGGAAGGAAGGAAGGGAGGAATCCTCTATCCATCACTGACCAGGAGATGCAGAATGGGCGCACACTGCAAGATATTCCGATTTCCCCTGGGAAGTGACCGCCTTCCACTCAATAATGATCGCTCAGCCGTTAAAGGAAAAACACATTGTCAAAAAGAAACCTGCTTAAACAAAGTAAGGCTGATTTTTCTGACAGAAAATCGCGTTTATCTGAAATATCAGCAGATTCAAATTTGTCAAAAGTATTTGGCAAGGATGAGCATTTAAGTGAGTATTTATTGCTGAGTGGTGAATTTCCAGGCTGTTGAGTAATTAGCTCAGAGCAATTGACACTTCCAAAATCAGATATCATAGTTATTTATACTCTGATTATTTATCCAGCCAGTGAGAACTTGGTGACAGCAGCATTCCCTCTGAGATCAAGGGTGGCGTCTGAAAGACTGCATCCAAACTTAAAGAAAGTAAACATCTTCAGAAGTCAGGAGGGCCTTCACGTCTTATCTTGAAGACATACATCACATCTAATTAAACTCAGGCCTCTTCTCCCATGTGCACATGAAGTTTTAAATCAATCAAATTACCCTGGGGACCAAGGCGACACTCATTTAAATATTCATTTAATTGCCAGCTTCAGAAAGAAATTATACGCGGAGTTGCAGGTTTCAATGAAATTGGGTCAGGTCGGTTATTGGTGCCTACAGAATGAAGTGGATGATGGTGGCAAAGACAAACATTGCTAACAAAGCATACACGTACATACTTGTAACCTGGAATTTAAGGGCATTAACGCATGCACAGTGGCTCAGACATGTTGCTCTCAGGGGGAATCTAATGTAAATGTTGTAGACATTGTGAAATATGACAGCAATTTCACATGCGCCAACTCTGCCCAAGTGCCATGAGTGAGTGGAGTGTGCTGCCCTTAAAATCTCTTGGCTAACTATTATCTACTGAATATCCAGAGAGGTGGTTAAGAATTGCACAAGGGCTTGTATTTATTAATTTGTTCATAATGCGGAGAACCCGGTAATAAAGCTATAGCAAAAGGAAATTTCCCCTCATTTGTTTTTCTATTGAGTATTCCTGCTATTTATTCTGTTTGGCAGTAAAATTCCCTTTTATTCCATCACCGTAATCTGAGTCTGAATCAACTTTATTGACCAAGTAAAAGGATTTGGGCTTTTTCTTCTCTTTCAGTGTAAGTAACAGGATAGACAACACACAATACTAACAATCAAAACATGTGTAACATGTGTGAGATGTTTATATTCATGGCACATGGTAGAGAGTTCGAAGATGTTGGAATAAATAAGATATGGATAACTAATTAATATATATATATATATATATATATATATATATATATATTACTGTTTATAATATGTATAGAACATTATCCAGATAGCGATGCTTGTTTGGCACAAATTTAGCCCAAAGCAGAGGTTCTCTTGCGTGCCAGATTTGACCATGACTCATTGCACTGACTCTGAGGTAAGACTGGTTGCTTGACCAGGTTCAGTTTATATAGGCCAGATGTGAGGTGTGTACTGACATCTGGGTCACATCTCTCCCACAAAAAGCTTCCCCTAGTCTATGTCAAGTGCAGCTAATGACATTTGGGCCAAATCTGACACAAATGTCAGGTGCTCTGAGCTGTATGTGTGCAAAGACTCCCAGATTATGCACAAATGTGTCTTCTGAGTAATTATTCTTGTTCCTCACCCCAATCAGACTTCATAAACTTCCCTTTAATATAATTGCAGTTGTGACATTCTGTCTTTCAAGGCTAAAACAAAATGCCACTTTATCATCATTGCAGTGATGATCATCTACGCTCTGTGAGAGCTTATGAACATGAGTTGATTTGTGAGGAAGCATCACATTAACTGAGACTTTATTATCTTGTCTGTTGTTAACCCTAATTCCCTTTTTGCTTATTGATCTAACCACATTTTTCAGAGAAACTACTCAAGACTGACAGGGTTGTGGCTCCACAGTGCGAATCAACTTAATTTTACCACATTAAATTATAGAAAGGAGAGTAGTGTTTGAGAGTATCACAAGCCCAAACTTCCCATGAGGAGGTTACAAAGACACAGACATTTCAGAGTTTCACAGCACGCCTCAGTAACTCTGTGAGAAGCCGCCCTCCTTTGCTACCCACCCACCTTTTTCTTTGGCGTCGTGAACTTTGAGAGCCCTGGGAGAATCGGGGGGGAAACCTACCGAGAGTCAAGAAGGGAGGTTAGATAGAGGAGTGGCAGAGTGGGCAGCCCAGAGAATGCAGAAGTTGACTTCTAAACAGATGCAGTAATTCCATTTCCACCCTTTTAAATTTGGTATGCAGGGGGCCAGGGCGTAACCCTAAACCCACTATCGCTGTTGCACACAGAAGGGGGAGGCGCAGTCGACAGTTGGTGGCTGGGGCCACCGAGTCTATCGGCCTTGTTAATCAATACAGGTTCCACTCTGATAGACAGCGATTGGTGTAACCGATGCCCACCCTGCTATTTTGTTCCCTCTGGCAGGAGGAGCAGGCACCTGTTTCTTAAGACTTTCACCTGCAGTTCACAGCTCAGCTGGAGACGGCTGGCCCAGCGTGAGGCATCTGGATCAGCCCCAAAAAGTTCCTGCACATACATAAGAATGTCTGAGGAGTCTCATTTCTTCATGAGAAAATTGTCCCGTCCCCCGTTCAGACAGAGTGAATGTTGTTTTTGAAAGTAAAACCAGCTGCAAAAAGTATCATTTTTATATGGAAGTGAACCAAAATGAGACACTATTATGTGAAATTAATAGTAAAACAAATTCATTCAGGTTGTTTTTCTTGCTGTGTAAACAAATGTACTGTTTATGACCCTAACATTGGTGGCTTTAAAGTAATAATCAATAAAATAATCAAAAGGATGAACAAAAACTGCATTACTTTTGCATTATACACACACACACACAATATCCTTCTATTGGACAGTTATGTATCGGAGTTTCAGGAGCGGGACCACGCCTCCAAACACGCTCCTTCCGGTTCTCATCTATATAGGTTCCCCCAGTTCTGCAAGCTGATCGTTCTCGTTTACGTGCCTCACCCTCCTTCCCCCTTTCAATTCTTTAACTTCTTGACTTCTATTTAGTACACGGGGATCTGCCAGGCCCGGGAGCCATCGCCAGTCCCCCTCGAGGCCTTCCCCAAACCGCAGCTCAATTCATGTCCAAGCATTCACCTTTACCTACTAAAACGCTGTCAAACCTAAAATGAGGACGTGGGCCCAGCTAGTGAATTAGCTTTTATTTGTTAACATACAGCATTCATCTAAGTTAGTGAAAAAAGAAAAATGAAAATGCTTCAAAGAAAAGCAATCAGGCCATTTCTGCCCACACCTGTTGGAGCAAGGACAGGTAAACATCCCACAAACTGGCGGTTGTGACTGTAGGCCTGAACGCTCCTCATTCTCTAACCTCTGAAAAAATCACAGCTCAGCATACACTTTGGTTTAAGATTATTCTCTTTGTCATTAGCTCTGATATGTTATTTATGCAGACGTGTGGAAAGAGTTGATGTGTTGCTATCAGCAGTTGATAGTTGCTTCTGGCCACATCGCAGTATGCACTTTGTCATTGTTTTCATATTTATGCATGCAATTGAACTGGAAGTAATATTCTTCTTGCTACTCCTCGGCAGTCTCAGACCATTCTGCTATTTTTCAACTCCTTCCACACAAAGTGAAGTCAGCTGATTACAGTGAGCAGGAAAAGGACTATTTGTTTTTGTTTCCTTTTTTCTGTCTGTCCATATTGCAGGTAAATGAAGTGCATGTAACTCAAGTCATGACTTGGGTTTTGAAAAGTTTTCTTAATGTGCAAATGTGCTGACACATTTGTAACTGGAAACACTTTAATATGCTGAAATATACTTTAAATTATTATCTGAAGAGAGTTGAAGGTTAACTGGGAATTCAGGATGGATCCAGGGGAATTTGGCAAGAATATATTTTTATTTTGAAAAACCGCAATTATACCACTGACAGAATCCGATTAGTTCTGTGCATTCTTCCTTTAGAATAGAAGAACCTCTGTTTTTACGTGTTAGATAATCTGAGGGCTAGTTTTAAGTTCTTCTGTATGTTGCGAGGTTAACCTATACGTTTGGGATTAGATTGACTTAAAAGAAAAAAAATATGTATCTTATAAATAAAGCTGTGATAGAACAACAGCTATCCATATTTAGAAAGACATGTTTGTCTGATAATGGTAAATAAAAGCAGTTTTGCTCTTTTATTGATTTGATTAGAGGTTTTCTTATTGAGAGTTTAGCCAGAAACCACACAACCCCACACATTGGAGAATCCAAACCCAGTTGAAACAAGCAGCCTTTTGCAAATACTGGAGTTTGGGGCTAATTAGTTCTGATAAAACCTGTGGATTGGAAACACACTGCCTGTCTGCCAAACTGTCTCAGCTCCATTTGAAGCTGCTGAATCCAATAAGAAGTGTGAATGACTTTAATTAGTGCTATCACAATGCTGTATTTGCCCATGTTAGCTTATTCTCTTAGAGCTGAGCTCTGAAACTGTTTGCAAACACACACACTATCCTGTCTATTAGGCCTGTGGTGTGTTGCAGTAATCGCTGGCCCAGCATGATCTTACTGAAACATTGGCACCAGCATTAAGACAAACAGCCCCCTCCCTTTCAAACAAGACGACCCCCTGCTGTGTGCTAACAAGACTATAGCAACCACCCTTACCACACACACACATTTTCCCCGTAGTAGTTATCCTACATGCAAGAAGACACATGCAAATGTGCATGTACAAACATTTTCATGTAGGCCACAGAAACATATTTACATTGTAAGATATAAGGGCAGGAGTTTTTTCATTGCACTGGATTGTGTCTAAATGACAGACGGCATCAAAAAGGAGTGTTTCCTTGTGGCCTTCACAACCATTTGTTTACAGAAGATTAGTGAAATTAATTTTATCAAGCTCATCTTCAATGTGAACCAGGAGTTTTGCATGCAAAACTGAGTTTATACTGGTTTCCAATTAAAAACCAGAGAAACTAGTTTGTCCATGTGGCTTTAAACAGCGAATGAGCAAAACTGTTTTCTCTTTAGATTTAGACAAGTTAAAATTTGAATGGATCAGGCACTGATGATTGGGAATATGCTGTATCATCAGCAGCAATGACAGCTCTTTTTTCCTACTTGTATAGGTTGGGACTGGAAGATGTTTGATCCACTGATTAACTTGAAAGATTGTCAATGAAAACCAGCTAAAGTACAGAGCAGGCTTCACTGGGGGAAGACAGCCATATTTTTTTGTTTAATTCATTAATTTGACAACATTAATGAACCGAGAAATCCTGTGAAATTAGTCAAAAAGCTAATTTTCAGAAACTGCCCAGATATTAAAGTAGCATTCTTAAATTCTAACTTAAGAGCTGTGACAGAATAAAGTGATCTGGTGTTGTGTAGGTACAAGATGTAATATTTCCATCCTCTGCAGATGAATCCTGTGAGTCTGCTGAGAATCTGATTTGCTTACTATTTTGGTAATGGCAATCACTACAGCACTTGATGCTCCTTATCATTTGAAGGTAGACGTTATAAATTCAGTAGAAAAAACAGCTAACATTTTAGTTTTCTCCTTCATTTCATGTTGCATTTTTGAGAAAATGAATGATTGAGTCAAGTGTTTTGACCTACAACCCACCACCAAGAGAACAGGCACTAATGTATTAAGTCCACACCCTAATTAGTTCATTTGTATCCTATTAGTTGGCTGTCTGCATTCCTATTTACATTCCTGCATAATGTATTTATTTTTTGATAACTTTTCCTTGTTTGTAAAGGGCGCTGTGACTCTGCGTCTGTGTGTGTCTCTTGGGGGAGTGCAAACAAGGGCAAAGTGATTATAACCCTTCCACCAGGGTGAACATTTTAAACAAACACCTATAGAAGGAAGTCTTGATTGACTTGACTTACTCTTCCTCTCCGCCCAGGCTGAGGGAGTGTCCTCTTCCAGCTCGTATAAAGCCAAATGCTCCCGTGTGTTACAGAGCATGCAGGCAGAGACGCGGTGCTGCACCGACACAAAGGAGTGAGAGAGAGAGGGAGGGTAGACTGGAAGTATCCACAGATTTTCAGAAAGTAAAACGCCTGTGTTGGATATCACACGTACTAAACATACTCGCAAACTGCGTGCGCATTAGCATGAGTTTGGCACTTCTCCTGGATTAACTGGACTTGCAGCCTGCTTGCAAAAAGCAAGTTCGCTCTGACTTTGGAGGACAAAACGCGCACAGAAAACAACGATGGATAGGAGCATCCCGGGATGGTGCGTGCTGTTAACCCTGGTTCTGCACGGAACGCGCTGCTTGGCTGCCAAAGAGCTCCAGTGCCAGGAGATCTCCGTACCTCTGTGCAAAGGCATCGGCTACAACTACACCTACATGCCCAACCAGTTCAAACACGACACGCAGGACGAAGCCGGCCTGGAAGTGCACCAGTTCTGGCCGCTGGTGGAAATAAAGTGTTCCCCCGACTTGCGCTTCTTCCTCTGCAGTATGTACACACCGATCTGCCTTGAAGACTACAAGAAACCGCTGCCACCGTGCAGGAGTGTGTGTGAGCGGGCCAAAGCTGGATGTGCGCCGCTCATGAGACAGTACGGCTTCCCGTGGCCAGACCGGATGAGATGCGACCTGCTGCCCGAACAAGGCAACCAGGACACGCTGTGCATGGACTACAACCGCAGCCAGACCACCACTGTCTCTCCTGTGGTGGCGAAGCCAACCAACCGACCCTTAAAGCCGTACAACACCAAGAAGAAGAGCGGCTATGGTCGTGGGATCCCCGGTAAGCACAAACCAGCAGCGTCTACGTGTGAAACGGGATGCTTCTGCCGTGCGCCCATGGTGCCCGTTACCAGCGACAGCCACCCTCTGCACAACCGCGTTAAAACTGGACAGATCTTGAACTGTGCCATTCCGTGCCACAACCCTTACTTTACACCAGAAGAGAGGACTTTTACTGCCTTTTGGATCGGCCTGTGGTCGGTTCTGTGTTTCATCTCCACTTTTGCAACTGTGGCGACCTTTTTAATTGATATGGAGAGGTTTAAGTACCCGGAGCGCCCCATCATATTCCTCTCCGCCTGCTACATGTTCGTGTCAGTTGGATATATTGTCAGACTGATCGCTGGACACGAAGAAGTTGCCTGCAATAGAGAAAACGGCGGAGAATACATTCACTATGAAACCACTGGTCCTGCTCTTTGTACCATCGTTTTTCTGCTGATCTACTTCTTTGGCATGGCCAGCTCGATCTGGTGGGTGATTCTGTCCCTCACTTGGTTTCTCGCTGCAGGTATGAAGTGGGGTAACGAGGCAATAGCCAGTTACTCACAGTACTTTCATTTAGCCGCCTGGCTCATTCCCAGCATGAAGTCCATCGCGGTTCTGGCTCTGAGCTCAGTGGACGGGGACTCCGTAGCCGGGATTTGCTATGTAGGCAACCAGAATTTGGACAACTTGCGGGGCTTTGTGTTGGCACCGCTGGTTATCTACCTGTTCATCGGTACCATGTTTCTGCTGGCCGGCTTCGTCTCGCTGTTCAGGATCAGGAGTGTTATCAAACAAGGAGGCACAAAAACTGATAAACTGGAGAGGCTGATGATCAGGATAGGAGTTTTCACTGTTTTATATACAGTCCCGGCCACTGTCATAGTGGCGTGTTACTTTTACGAGCAGCATAACAGGCAGACGTGGGAAATTACGCACAACTGTACGTGCATGACGGACCCGAACAGGCAGAGGCCAGACTATGCTGTGTTTATGCTGAAATACTTCATGTGCCTCCTGGTGGGTATCACGTCGGGAGCTTGGATCTGGTCCGGGAAGACCTTGGACTCCTGGAGGACTTTTTGCACGCGGTGCTGCTGGGGTAGTAAAGCCTCAGCGGGCTCCATGTACAGTGACGTGAGCACTGGACTGACCTGGAGGTCTGGGACGGCCAGTTCCGTCTCCTGCCCCAAACAGATGCCACTTTCCCGGGTTTGATCAGGTGGATTGGACGCCCAGTTGCCCAATCTCATGTCATTTGACACTAAAGACTTAAAACCAGCTTTCTGGGGGCAATGTGTCATAGAGAATGATTTTTGTTTTGTTTTTAATGGGTAAATTATTAAACGTCAGTCCCCAAACTGCTAGTTAAAGTCAAGCTTTGTTCCTGAGCACTCCCCTAATGTGAAAGTTTAATGGATTTATGCTCCGGTTTGCTTATAAAACTTAGATCAGTTTGACTTATGGAAAGTGCTCTTCCCTTGCCTTCTTCCAGTGACGTCCAGGGGTTTTGAATAGAGGGTTTGAGAGGGGGAGGGGTGACTAATTGTGTTGGGATTGTCCATCAGCGTGTTGTAATTAGCACATTAATGAGCGCCTAATGGCTTCTCTTTAAATAATGAGACTGCCAGCAGCAGAACAATGTACCTGGCACGAAGAATGCAGAGTCTTATCTGGGCTTAATTGAATGCACACAGCTGACAAGATCCCCTTTGTCGATAGGTTATATGGTATATCTGAGTATCTCCTTATTCTCACTGCAAAGAGCCGCTGTGTCTTAAACACAATATTCACAATGAGACTGTTCTGCTAGAAATGAGGCCATTGCTGGGCTGTTTTGTCTACAAGATGGATTTATGCGTACATTAATCAATGCCTTAATACTGCCTCGTACGGGTTGCATTTGCGCATAAAGTGTATTTATATAATTATTGGTGTACATACATTGTACATTTGTACATTGAATTTTACGAGACTGTAAATATATATAATTTCCATTTTGATAGAAGATTTTATTTTGAGAATAAAACAACTTTTATTGAACGTTTACTCATGTTTCCTGGTTATTCTCAATACTTGTTTCTCCTGGAATCTGACACTGTCAAACTGTGTATTTCTAAGTTTTTGTTTTTAAGTTGTTGATGCAATTCATGCCTTGAAGCAGCATCTCAGTATCCAGACTAATGAGCAGAGTGCGCAAGGTGCTAAAGTCTCAGCATCTCTGTGCGCAATGGCTGAACTATGACAGCTGTAGTTTCATTTATATTTAACTAAAACATGTAAATTGCTTTTGTAGTCACGTGGGATAAGCTCTATTAAGCGTCCCTGGTGCTGCAGATTTACATGCTGTGAGACGAGGAGAACAATATCGGCACGGCAATGGTGAAACTACAGGTGGTCTTCTTAGTTTAAAGCCCCCTGCGCTTAAGATTTGTTATTAACTGTTGACTTCTGTTCTCTGTCGAGCTTAATGTCTCACATTTTACTTTATCCCACATAGATCGCCCAGTCTTCAGTTATTCGTTTTTGGAACAGCGGTAGTGGAAGGGGGACATTTGTTATTCCCGGTGTTATTTTTGGTTTGGCCATCAGAAGTTAAAGAAGAAACCGTCTGTTAAGCCAGGACAAAAAATGCTTATTATAAGAGGTTTAAGCTGAAGGCTCACATAACTCTTAATAAGATGGATCATTTACAAATGTGATGACCGAGGCTTCTAATTAAGACGTCAGAGAGGAGAGACAGATTTGAAACTCTCTCCATCGTGATCACGTCTCTGCAGTGTGTGGTCCGCTTATCCTGTTGAACATCATCACCCCATTGTGGTTCTATTTGTGTCCATAATTTGGAAAAGGAAAAAAATGATTCCTGTTCTCCAGCATGATAAATCCACACGCTATTCATAAACTCAAATGTTACAGCAAAACCTTATGTGTTCAAAATTGGGGGGGAAATTGTACTTCGCTAAGAACGAGGGAAACGATAATAAAATGCCGCCATCTTCTGGTCAAATTATTAAAAGCTGTCAGCCATCAGTGACTCACAAAGCACAAAACTAACAGTAGCAGCTACAAATTAGTTTAATTTAACATAAAGCCTGAAAAACCTTCGTTTAATCTGAGAGTATGAAGATAAGGCTCAACTCTTATGTAAGATAATGCCTCTAAAAACAATCTGTCATCTTAATGAAGATCCTTTCAAAAATTTCCATTTCCTTTTTCCCCAAACACTCCCAGTTAAAGCTGTAAAGTTTCCATACATCACAAATCATATGGAAAATTAAATTAAATACATATTTTACGAATTTTCAAATCAAAAATAAGGAGAACAGTTGTCTTCACCTATTAAGTGGTCAGTGATTTATTTATTATTTTTTTGTGAATAGGTGTTTATTCTGTTTATGGGGTTTGTTTTATTACTATTTTTAGGTAAACATATGGACATTTCTGACTCCAACATTAAATGGCTTTTAAGTGACCTGATTCTGTCTGCACACAGGGCATCAGTTCGAATCACTTATTTCCTACAGAGGTCATTTTGACATGTTTCAATTTGTCTCAGAACAAATTGCTCTGCCACTACTTGTTAGGCATGAGACAAGTTTGCTTCCTCTTCCCGTGGTGTGTGTATATTTCTGTTGTGGCAGGGGGGTTGGGCATGCTCCCTTAAGCCCACAAGCAAAAAATCAACAGAGGAAATGGGTCGAGAGGTCGTGCCCGATCCATCTCCTTCTAACATAAACAAGACGCTGACTTGCCAGTTCAGCTCATCACAGCCAGATCCTATTGGTAAAACCCAGAGAGCCCAACTCGTCTTAGTTTCCTCCAATTAGGATCTTCGTGAATGCAGTCTTTGTATAATGACCTAATTCGATGTCAAACTGACTGGTTGGGAATAAATCATGTTAAGATGTCTGAATGGCTTATATGGGCTGTTAAAGGTCACATAGCAATAGGAACCTTTAATTTCATAGAGTATACAGAGCTGGGGGGAGAGCATTTAGCTTTCATTATCAACCATTGTCATGTCAGGGCTGATTTACAATGCAGTCTTAAGCAAACAGTGCTAACTGACAGGTCTGTGATGGACGGAGGACCTCACTGCTTTCTGTCTCGGAGCATGCTAGAACAAATGCCACATTACTCTGAAAAGAAGTGTTTAAGGAAAATGAATGACTTAAAAATAATAATAAATAGCTGCATGAGAAGTTTGACAAGCCAATGTGGCCAAATGAAAACCTGCTTTCTAAGCTCTACAGTGTCATAAAATTAGCCCACTGATATTCTAATAAGCTTATAAGAAATAATTTTTAATACCACTAGGTAAAAGTGAATGTTTTTTTATTTATCTGTGTAGTTTTTGACAGGATTACATAAATGCTATTAAGACCCATCAAGTTTACTCTACCTGCATTTTTAAAATCGCAAATGCCTACATGTCAAGTTATGCGAGGTGAAGGGTGCAGAGGTCACAGGTCAGAGGTCATATTTGTCTGGCATGCAGGGGCAAAAAGATCAGCCCACTAAATAATTATTAGCTGTAACTTGATCGCTTTGGACATATCTGATTGTGCAGAATGGATTCCTCCAGTAAATGTCTTAATGATTAAAACATCCACTTTGTTTTAGATGTTTTTAATTTTTAATTTTATTTTCATTTTTCTTACAAGCAGGGACAGAGTGAGCAAAGATTATCTTTCACTTGAAAATCAGAGTTATGACCAGGGTTAATAGAATATGATTGATGTGGGCATTTGCCGTAAAGTTTATGGTTCATTTAAAAAGTGTAGGTGCTAGCACTTTTGGATCTCTAATACAAACATGAATCCAAAACAGAGTCCAAGATGCAGAGTAACAAACAATGCAAATGGCAAGATAACACAGAGGGAAAGAGGCAGGCAGGAAATCAGTACGATGCAACAAGGGAACACAGGTAAGAGAAGGTTACTTATACACATAAGGGGATGAGAGAGGTGGAGAAAACCAGAACATGGGAACACCAGACACCAGGAATCTGAAAATGCAGGATTACAAGTGTAAAAAATAAAATAAAAATAAAAAAACTCAACCTACAACAGAGATAAAACAAAAGGGTTGAAATAATAAATAAAACGCAAACTTGGGAAACAAACTGAAGATTTTTAATAATAAACAGGATTCAAAATGACATGACAAATAACGCTTTAGTAAGACACTAGAAAAGGGGCTTCTAAGTGTTTATGCTTTAGAAGAAATGATAATTGCATCAAGGTCCTTTTTAATGATGTACATAAAGCATAAGCTTTGCTCACAGCACAAGCCAGGGAAATGCTGGCTGAAACATTTTCTCCTTTTCAAAAAGATTTTCATGTGTTTGCTGAAATTAATTCGTGAGCTTTTTTGTCTTCTGCTTCGGCTCTTTAATAAGCTAATCTGCAGACAAGAAGCCACAGCTACTGTAAGAAAACACCTGAAAGCTATTCAACATTTCTTCACATAGGCTCGTTGTCTCTCTCTCTCTCTCTCTTATTTATTTATTTATTTATTTATTTACGCTCCAATCCCTGTATCAAGAACATCAAAGGGGGCATGATAGATTTTCTCTTTCTCTGTATAGTCATCAGGGACAACCTTATCCTCCCATTCATCTCAGCTACATCCTCATAGGTGAGAAGGGTGCTGAGGGATCAATATTTTTGATGCCTCTGACATCTTCTCTGATGTGCTGCTGTGGTCAATGTTGAGTTTTCCCTCTTACTTCTCAATCTCCTCCGTCTGTCACCCATGAGATCCGACCGCGTTATAACACCGGAGGCGCTCGCAGGTTGATGCGTCAACTCCAGCTGAGGATCGATGAGAAGTCTAAGTGTCAACTCTTAATTCTCTGCTTTGTACTGATATACAACACAGACTCCACAAAAGAAGAACTTGGTTTCAGAATTAAACATTTAACAATGAATGAAATATGCATTTATTTTTTTATTAAAAAATGGAAACTGACCAGAGCTTTAATCAAAGAAATAATGGATCACACTTACATGGAAATGTAAGCATTAGTTATGTTTTATCAATCATTACAGTCTTGTATATGATTTACTTTTATAGGTGTTGAACTAAATTGAACTGAGTTGAGTTAAAAAATTGAATTGACGCTCACTCCTTTCTGTCCTGTTGGCTGTGTTTCTCCTTTCTTGACCAGAAGGTGGCAGTAAAAGCAGTAATCAGCAAACTATTAAAGAAAATCATTGAGCTGTAATTATTAAATAATCACCCATGACATTGAACCCAAAACCAGAAGTATATAAAGACATTAATGGGTTTCCATTGATAAAGTTCTGTGCATGGCTTCCCTGATTTGGTTGAGAAGAAATTCATTGACTGCAAAGTTCATAATGACAGTGTCCATGCTGTTGGGCCTGAGTGAGAATAATTGTGTGCAGCGAGGTTCCTAAATCTGGAGAAATGCCTACAGTAAGGAAATAAGAGATGTCCAGCTATCACATATCAGCATAATGCATAGATGTCCACATACTTTTGCTTTAATCACATTTTTATGGAGTTTTAGACACTTCTGTAAAAGGTTCTGTGTGTAAACATCTTTTAATTAGCTGGTCTGACCTGTGAAGCAACACCAGTGACAGTGCAGTCCTTTGTCAGAGCACCCAGCTGATGACGTGCCAGCCTCCTAATACTGCTTTGTGTTTTAGCTGCCCCAAATAGCACAGCAGGACAATGAGAAGAGCACGAGGCATGTGTTAAGGAGTCATGCAACACTGTAGGTGCTCTATTGTTTTGTTCACAGTCACTGATTTAAACAGACTGAGCTCAGTAATTACATAGAACTACTGCATGACAATGGACAGTAAATGTTTCTTTGAATTTAAAATAGTGGTTCGCACTGTTGCTTCACAGCAAGAAGGTCCTGGGTTCAAATCCACAGAAAGGATGAGGCCTTTGCGTGTGGGTACTCCAGCTTCTAGGAGTTTAGGATAACTGGTGACTCTAAATTGCCCATAGGCGTGAATGTGAGTGCCCCTCTGTGTTGGCGCTGTGGCAGACTGGCAACGTGTCCAGGGTGTACCCTGCTTCTTGTCCTATGGGGCTGGGATAGGCTGCCAATCTGAATTAGATGAGCAAATAAAGATGGATGGAAAGTCATCAAAGTATTGTTTTTCTGCACAAGTTTAGATATTTATATGGCGGAAATGTCACATAACTGTGTTTAAAAATGACTTCACACAGAAATTGTCTAAGTGCACAAAGAAACCAACAGTTCTTACTGTGAGACAAATAATAAAAGACGCACAACAAATAATCAGTTACTCACGGGAG
Source organism: Rhamphochromis longiceps (assembly GCF_057381845.1). Taxonomy (NCBI): domain Eukaryota; kingdom Metazoa; phylum Chordata; class Actinopteri; order Cichliformes; family Cichlidae; genus Rhamphochromis; species Rhamphochromis longiceps. Next base: position 7,114,266 of record NC_140574.1, read on the forward strand.
AGAGTAGATTACTCAAATGATGAAACAACAGCAATGTAAAGCCTGACATTCACAGAAAATATTCATCAACTGCCCATCAACTACTCCTGTACTCTGTTGATGTTCTCCTTCATTAGAAACAAACTGTGCGCCTTTACTGTCAGAAAAAAGCAAAGAATAGATCTAATGTGTCATGACGGCATTATTTCATCTTTTTAGCAGCAGCACTCCCTGACCTGCACGTTAAAATGTAAAAGTTTGCTTTGCATGTTGAGCTGATCTTGTTTGATGGAGGTGACTAGGCTGAAGTCTGATGTAACCTGAGCAGGGTTAGCTTAAGTCAGGTCATGGCGAGGTCATCAGCTGGTCATATGAGAGGTCAGAAGTCAGGTTGGTGTGCATTGGTTGTGGCTGCTAGACGTACTGCGAGACACAGTAATCCAGACAACAGCTGAGCACTGTTACCGCTACTTTATTAAGGTCAGCCTCGATGAAGCAGTCAGGGATTTTTTCCTTACTTATTTTGAACGCCTCCTTTTCTCATAATGAAACAAAAATAGCTCAGGGTGTAAAATTAAACATGCTCAGACCTGCCATGACTGTTTCATAGTGTTAACAGTGAATTTTGTCGTATCAAGATGGCTTTGATTCTTAGAATTTAGCTTTTTTTTTCGTCATGAAAAAAATGTATTTATTTCTAATATGTAGCTGCTCAACATGTAACATTTGACATGCTGAAATACAAAATCTGCACTGTGTGTTTTAAAGCAGCATTAAATGATTTTGAGCCACTTGGAGGAAATTGAAGAAAATGTAAAGCAAAACTCTGACACATTATGTTCTTTTAATGTTGGCATGATGTACATGTTAGTTAGCATTTGTGTTTACATGTATAGAGAAGCACTACAGCATGGTTAGGACCGTTTTCCTTCTCCTTTTAGCTCTGGTGTTAATCTCCAACAATATCTGTATTCATTAGTAGAAAAACAACTTTAGGTTTCTAGCTGGTAACTTTATTTTTCTGCAAAATTAAAAGGATAAACACATTTTATGAGAGTGGAGTGGTCATCAAATCAAAACAACATGCTAAAAGATAATAAAGTTCTGTAGAGCTGGAGGAAGCTGCAGGGCTCTCGCTATGAGGTCCCTATTTCAGAATTTACAGTATTTTATCAACTGTAAATTTTATTAGTCCATAATTCCCAGAACTTCCTGGTAAAGAAGAATTTATTTATTCACATCTAACAAAATATTTGGTTTTGTTAATGAGGTAAATGTGTGTGCAGGGCCAATAATGAACAGCCACGGTCAGCCAATTAGACCCATGCTCTCTTGTCTTGAGAGCCGTCGTTACGGCACTGCCGGATTGGTGTTGTTGCTCTGGGGTTCGTTGGTGATTCCTTGTCTGTTTGAGAGAACAGTGGAGGTTTTAAGTGGTGCTGAGGGGCAAAGTGAGATGACACTGATGTGCTTGTGGGTGACCGAGGCTTCACTTCTTTGCCATCTGTATTTTCTGGCCTCTTGTCATTAGCTGCACTAGTTCTAACCGTGGTCCCAACACTCGCCTTCATTTGAAAAAGTCCACTATTTGCCACAACTCCATCAGCAGGTTTTTCATCTCTGAGGCCATTCACCTTTGAGCTTCCACTTGGGCTGGATCGTCTGGTTAAAAGAATATCAGTGTCTTCTGTCACAGTTGCCACTCTAAACATGCTGTTTTGCTCTCTATTACTTATCTCCTCCATCAGCATCTCCCTCTTCCTCCTCCACCTCAGCATTGCTTTCACAGAGTTCACCAAATCAACCAAACTTAACAGGACTGATAAAAACGCAACGCAGAGCATGAAGTTGAGCATTAAGTTCTTTTCTGTTGGTCTGGATATGTAGCATTCAACTCCAGATGTGCAGGGAGCCTCATAACAGAGGAAACTCTTAGGAATCGACAAACCAAAGAGAAAGAACTGGGCTGCGCTAAAAATAGCTTCTAGAAGAATTCGTAGAATTATAACTATGAAGTAAGCGCCGTAGAAGCGTGGCGCTCCCACGCATGACCTCCCAAGTGGGAGGTCATGAAGCAGGGCTTTATGCGAGGACGACTCTCTCGAGGATTCTGAATTCTCGCTGCAAGGCGAGCCTCCTCGACTCCTGCCCCAGTAGAAACCTCCAAAATAGGGACATGACAAAACTTTGTGCATGATGTAGGTGGCAAACATCAAATGGAGAAGACCGAGAAGAGTAAGGTGGAAGAGCCAGAGACGGAGGACAGAGACGGGAGCAAATAGATCAAAGCACACGTTAGAGCAGCCTGGCTGCATGGTGTTACAGTTAAATCTGTCCTGTTCGTCACTAAAGAGCGTGAAGCCGGCCAGGAGGAGGACAAGCAGACGGAAAACCAACATCAGTACCCACCAGGTTTTGCCTGTAATGAAGATGGTGAATATGTCTGAATATGTGCTACCAAATCTTTTCAATGCCTAATAAGAAGCTGTATTTTTTAAGTAAAGTTAAATACAGCTAAATAAGCATATAATGTATTAATGTTAGTAATTTAAAAATAATAGCAACAGTAAATTGTCACAGGAAATCCTTTTGTCGTGTTAGAGTGATAAATCATTATAAAGCACCCGCTTATACACAAATAATTCATGAAAACGTTTTAATGATTTCACTCGTTAATTTGAATATTCTGCCACACCGACTTACCAATAAAGGACACATTTTGATTTATAGTGATGAAGAATATCTCTTTTGCCCCCATCATCCTCATTCAACGCCTCTTTTAAACTGGCAAGTCCGACTTCTGATGATGTTTCGAGGTGATGTCCCCCGAGTTGCTCTCTCCTTTAACTTGCTTCTAAAATCACAATGCTGATCGTCAGCGCTTCCCACTAAACACACTGACCTCTAACGCGCTGATAGTGCCTCTTACCCTGTCTGCAGAGCACAGGACCTGCGGAGAGAGCTATTCTTACCGTGCTGCCATCAAAGCATTGTTGGGATGTCTAGGTACAAGTCAACTTTACTGGAAACTGGCTGTCACACTCACACATGGCCAGGTTTGTTATCTGTTAATCATCCGCTAAAGTGAAACAGGCAGTCACACCACAAAATAATTAATTTGATACTAATTAGATAACACCAGAAGCATAATTATAACATGACCATAAAAACATAAAAAATAATTAAAGGACAACGACTTATCAAACGAGAATATTTTGTTTTAATTAAAAACACAAATCAGTCACATCCATAAATAACTTAAATTTAACCTGTTTCAGTTTTTGAACTCTTTACACACTGTACAAAGTTAATTTCCAAAATAACTACACTATATTTCTATATTTTACTGCTTTAGCGTTGAGACACTGAGGTGAAAAGAAACATGGAAAAATTCATATCTTGCCCAAATGAGAAAAACCAAATTACAAAACAAAGTTTTTAAAGGTGAGTGGAAATTTAAAGATTAAGCAGTAGTACTAGCTTGTCATGATTAAACACAGGGATTCAAGACACCCTTTATCAAGGACACGTTGTTGATGATCAAAGACTACCAATCATACATAACTAGTAGATAAGACCTGTGTTTACTTTGCTTCTAATAAAAAAAAAAATATTTTGGGGTATGAGAGAAGAACTTTGTGGGATTTGAGGCATTAGATATTTGTGAAGTTGCAGTCATACAATTAATACACTTTTCTTTGGTTCATATTGTTATTTAGTTGCGTGCTATCTTACTAACATGTCCTGTGAAAACTTGTATAACTACAAAAATGACCTCATCAAACACAAGGAAAACGGCTCTCTTTTTTTGGCTTACCCCTATATTTGAGGAACTTTGGGTTTCACAGGGTTTGAGAAGTTGCAAAACAGAAACCCTTTAACCCAGACATGTCAGCAAGTCCTTCAAGCATCCATCCAAGAACATGTTAATACTGTAATAAAGACAGTAGCCAGGGTAGGATACACTGAGCATGAAGCTCATGAGACCGGGGCTTTTTACCAGATTTTCCAGATGAACAGTAAATGTGATATATACAGTCAGTAATGCTATAATACTGAACATATATAAACAAAGGAATGTTGGGTAGCCTCCTCACATCTGCAATAGATCAGCATCCAGTGGTCAGTGCACTTATCAGACCAGTTATGTCATTCTCTTTGTTTGAAGTTAGACATTAAATTTTACTTGACTATAAAACATTTTGTTAAGTAGCAACAGCACATTTGAGTTTGACAGTAAATGGATATTGTTTTGTTAAATAAATGTTCAGTACAAAACAACTTTCCATCTTTTCACCTATCTTTTCTCTTTTTTTTCCCATTCAGCCAGTAACAAAAATTACTGTGTATAATTTGACTACAACGTCTATAAAGACGGTTCACTGCAAGAAATGTGGATTATTTGGGATAATAGGAAACATTTTCTCTGAAACATGTGTTGCAGATACTTTTTCGAAGTAATGTTAACACGTAAGGTAACACGTAACTTCGTCCAGTCCTACCCTGGACTGGCAGCCTTTTTCTGCAACACCTCAAATAACCACTAGATGTCAGCAGAGGGTCGTGCTGTCTCCTGCTTTTGAATTGGTGGAGTCATGTTACTGAAGGAAAACCTGGTGATTTTTGCTATACTGATACATCTATAGGGATACTTTAAATGTATTCTAGCCCTTTCTTTCTATGGTGTTTATTTCATTATCTAATCTCATTTATCCTCCCAATAACTGAAATGAGGAGCATTACAGTCAATTGACATATCAACCAGACTACCTGAGCATAAAGAGGTACACTAGAACTGTAAACCTTGAATATTTCCAGAGAAGAAATCTTTATTATTCTTACTCCCATCAAAGAAATAAATAACCAGTAGAAAGTCCTGTGCTACACTACTAATTGCCAAACACAGTTGAAAATGTTGAAAAGTACTTAGAAAATAAATAAATAATACGCAGGGTTATCTGAAAGACAGGTTATTTAGAATCTCTGAAGCTAGTTAAAACCGAGAGATTTGTCTGGACAAAACCAGAAAGCCGAACTGAGACTTTTTACATTGAGACAGGTTGACAATGCCATGTCCTCAAAAGTTTCAGACCTTTGTCTTGTCCTGGATTTCCTTTATACTCCAAAACTAGAGTTGTCTCCGAATGTCTTTGAATGGTTGACGTGGCAACCAGTAACTCCCTTCCCTCTTACAGTACAAAAATATCGAGGCACTATGAAGGCATTAAGTTAAAGTAGAAACACGTCTTGTTCGCTTAAACTGTAGTTTGCGATTCTTGACTCCAGGTCCATTGGATGGTGCCAGGTTACACTCGCTGTTCCAGAATGTAGCTTTGCATCCTGGGTCCATTCACACTGACACACTTCCACTGAGCACAAACACACGTTTTCTCCTTCAGGCAGCGTCTGTAGCACGATGTCACTCTTCACTATATGACAGCATATTAGTGGTTAAGAGAGGATTGCAGGAACCCATCGGATCCCGCATAGATTGTCCATGCTCGCCGAGCGCTTCCTGGCAGCTTTCCGCACGTCTTTGTACTTGTCATCACATAGCCTGGAGATGGCCTGCAAAAAGGGCATAAAGGAATTTTAAGATATCGTTGTCATTTGGCTGCGTGCAGGGCTTTAATGTGATTGAAGCATTAACGTTTTAGTTTCTAGAAAACTTTTCAAATCTTGTTTAAAAGTAAATAGTGCAATTTGACGCCCCTTTACACATTTTCAATACACCGGAAGATCTGTAAAGGTAATTGTCCTATCCTGCTAAACTTGTTTTTTTTCTTCCTTTCAGCCTCTTAAAAGGGAGTTTTTCCTTCCTGCTGTTGCCCAGTACTTTGCTCGTAGACGGTCGTCTGATTATTGGGATTTTCTCTGTATTATTGTGGAGTCTTTACCTTACAAAATAAAGCACCTTGGCGCTATACAAACAAAATTGAAAGCCCAATCAGCAATTAGTTGCCCTGATCAGTCAGTGACACCTCCGACATGCACAGTCTCTTACAGCCAGCAGGCTCTACAGGAGCAAAGTCTCTCCACGCTACATAATTGGTTCTTTTTAGTTAACTAGTTTTAATAAATGCAGTACTTGACTTATCCCTTTAGTTCCCTTCTCTATGTTGCTAACCCTGAGAAATAATGGTGGCAATCGGGCAAAGCTGAATTGTTACAATCTGGAACAATTTATAACTCCTATATTTATTGGCTTTGAGTTTCTTTATTTTCATCGATTACTAATCAAGGGGAAAATGTAGTAATTTGATGGATAGAAAAGAAAGAAAAAAAATTCGGATGGAAACCTTAACGGTGACGTCTCACCTCCAGTTTTTGAGCTTTCTCCCTGCTGAGCGGCTCCAGGGGGAAGCTGAGGTTGTTCGACTCTGAGAGAGATCGCAGGTCAAAGTAGTACTTGGCGTAGACGCTGGACGGCACGTTGATGTTGAACTGCAGCAGCTCCAGAAACTGTCGCTCCAATTCGTTCCTGGTCGCATGATCATACAATTTCTGTGTCAGTGCACTCCCCCAGTGACTTTTTAAAGATGTTTTCTTTGTGATATCAAGAAGAAAAAACGGCTCCTTGAAATCACAAATCATCTTTCAAAGTTCAAAGTTAGGTGTTGTTGAGTCTTTCATTCTCTTTATGTATTTGTTTGAAACCTTGAGGATTTAAATCCATGACTTGATGAAGAAGCTTATCACACCAAATCTCATGAGCATCGTTTCGGTTTTTCTTGCTGCTTGTCGTTTTTCTTTTCTGTCTTTTTTAAAATTTTGACCCAGTCCCCAACCGACTCCCAAATCAAACCTTAAACCTCGAATAAAATCCTAAATTTCAAGACCATTCCCATCCTTAATGCTAATCACTCACATGTCCTCTACTGTGATGTCCTTGAGAATCTGACAGTAGTCGACATTCCAGACAGCTTGATCATCCCAGACTTTGGAAGCCAGCAGGATAGCACCCAGAACGATCCTCTTCCAGTTTCCTGGACAGATGTCAATCTCTGCATAGGTCAGGAGCCTCTCCAGATAAACCTGCACAATCACATGGATAAAGACTGAAAACTAGATAGAAAATTAAAGCAGCAGATAATCATTAACATGGAAAAAACAGTTTACTAACAGAACCTGATTTGATCTAACTAATAGTGTTGGGAGGTAAACAATTGGGGGTTTTTTTCCCCCTGTATGACAAACTACATTCATCACTGATCTCTCAGAGCCCACAATAGTCACATGCATCACAGTAGTTATGATGCATAGTCTCATCAACAATTTGCACACATGCCTGGGTTGTCGGAACATATCAGGCTGCAATTTCCCGGGGGCCTAAACACAAACTGTGTGCGCACAACTGAAAGGTCCATCTTATCTCACCTTAGGGGGGCAAAGTGTCATGAAGATACCTTTTTTTTTTTTTATGCATTATTTAATGGCAATACACAAATAAATAAGCCTCACCAGTGTGACAATTGCACACTCAGCAGTGAGCTGAGCAGCACTGAACAGTGTCCTGACAAAACGGTAAATCTGCTTCTGCTCCGGATCGTGTTGATTGTAGTCCGGTGGAACCTCTGATTTCTGGATAAATGAAGGGAGGCAGAGATTGGATAAAAGAAGAACAACCATCAGGCAAAGTGAGAAAAGTGGATGATGGTGGATGACAATTTTGCGAGGAGGAAGAAAAGCCAAAACAGAGAGTAGGGTGAGAAAGACAACAAGACATAAAGAAAAGTGCGCAAGTGAAAATGAAGCAACAGACGGTGAGAGCAAAAATAAAGGGTTTAAAATGGGAGACAAAAAAATCTTAACACACAGAACCAGAGTCTACCAAGGTGCATTAAAAATACAACAGAACATCTGACACAGGTTTGTCAAAACGAGCAGCAGGATAGTCAACAGATTTAAAAATGAAATCGCTTATCTTACCGAGAGAGGGTGAAGCCTCTCATCAAAGATATCTAATAGCGTCCCACCGTCTGCATCTCTGAAAAGGAATAAAACATTTATTTTTCCCGTCTTCTATCCATCCACTTTCTCAAACACTCATCCAATCCAGGGTCAAAGAGCCTGGAGCCTATTCTAGTTATCACAGAGCGAAAGGCAGGGTACGCTTCAGTGTGCTAGCCACAGTGAGCTACTACCGTAGCAAAAACAGAGATGTTCACAAACTGTAAATGCCATGGAGTTTTGGGTAAAGAGATACATATTAACTATTTTAAAGTAGACTATTATGGCTACGTTATGGATAAAGATCACTGCAACTGAAACAGTTTCAAGAAGAGTCTGAACAGTTTGAAGCTTCCTTAAATCCAAAAACACAGATCACTGTCACAGAAGTATACACTCGTCAAGGTCCTGCCGTTTGTCATTACGTGGGGTTTGGAATTCTTTACGTGTTATTCTGGGACTTGAAGTTTAGATTTCTGTTTTGGTTTCCAGATTTTGTTTAGCAACGTCCTTATTTTTTCCCTCCTGAATTAGTTTGTTCTTAGTTATTCTTTAGTGTCGTGTTTCGTGCATTCTTGTTTCAGTTCTAGAAGTTCTTCATCCTGTTTTATTCTGATAACTCTTATGTCTTGCATCCCTCACATTGAATCCTTCAACAGTCCAGACACCCTTGACACTTTGAGAAGATTAAACATAAGTACAGACTTCAAACTGTGCTGAATTTTAGATGTAATTTTGTGCATTCATCATAAAAAGCTTAAAAAAGACAAAGAGAAGCACAAATAAACCATTCAGAATAGGCAGCAGTTCTGCCTTTAGATTTTGGGATAAACTGAATATATTGTCCTTGATATCAGATGCCCAGATATTAACTGGCAGTCTTTAGGTAACATGAGAATCCTTACCTGTTTTTTATATGGTAGTATATTGCCAATGCTACACTGTAGACAGAAAGAAATGTTTATAATAATATCAGAAAAGCATGTAGGTTAAAAAAAAAATACAAATGTTTCCTTCCTGGTGTTACAACCATTTGATGGTGTATTTGAGGTTGGGCTGGCTGACTGTGTTGTCATCCAGGAAGATGGTGGAGCAGGAGCTGTATTTGCGCCTCAAAGTTCCGTGCTACAAATACACAAACACACACACAAACAAAAGACTGTTATTAGAATTCACATGTTTTGGTGTCATCTATAGCATGCAAGGGTAATGTGCACAAAAAGAATAAAGAAGAAGAAAAAAATAGCAGAAAAATCTGTGCACTCACATTATTGATGAAGAGACTCTTTCTTTTCTCCCGCACTGTAAAAATAAATAGAAGACATTCAACATCTGTAATTTTTCCTAAAATGCCAGAAGGAAAAAAAAAGCCAAACACAAAGCCCACCAAATGTAAAACACTGTAAAACACACTAAACACTATTAGCAAAGTGTTAATAGCAGCTAGCAAAAAAGGTTGCAATAAATTGCTGAGAAAAGACAGTTAAAGGAAGTGTTAAAGGGTAAAAGTAAAGAGTGAGCTGCGACACAGAGGCGGAAATGTGCAGTTTTGCCACTAGATGGAGACAAAGTTACACTACTCACCAGTCCTGTATGCTACCTCTGAAAAAAAGAGGAAGCAACAGCCTTATTTCTTTGCATGAGAGTCACTGATTCATTTAAAGAAACAAATGGCATACATTGTAGGGCAAAGCAAAACGTCCTCATAAATGATCATCAAACAAACATTTCTAATGTCACCATGTTAATGCCTAAATATTCTAATATGGTTTGGGTTCTGATAACAGTGAGGGCATCCCTGAGGGTCGTGAGATACATCTAAGGGGTCAAAATAAATCCTTACAAAAGAGGAAATCTCTGATAAAGTCATTTATTGTTGCTTTTTGTCTCACTTGTGTCACACATTTTGGCTTTTCTCTGGGAACAGTGTCAGCACTTTTAGTACTAAAATAAGTACCTGAGACAAAAAGATCACTCTTTAAGTAAGCTTCTACTGCAAAAGCAATCTGTCATAAGCAGCTGAAGAACTTGTCCAACATTTTTATGCTCATAAGCCAAGTACTATGAATTTTAAACAAAATACAGAGCTGTGCAGTCATGAGCCATCACTCATTTCTTAATATTTTGCTTTCAAGGAGACAGATGTGTAATTCTTTTAAAGTGGCCTCAGGCAATAGTTTTCCAGTCCTTCTAAAGGTCTTTTTTCTTGTCTTTAGACACTGGCTGCTGTGTTGTCGCTCATTTTTAGTTCAGCCTTTGTATAATGATGATTTTCCTGTATAAACCAGTTTTAAATTGTATCTGTAGGCACATTGTTAGTAGCAGTCTGTTACAAAAACGCATAATTTGTTCTCATTTTAGGTGAAACTGAGAAACACGCAGTAATAAAACTGTAGTGTTGCACCAACAAGCAGGGGCGTAATTTTCAGCGGGGTTAGGGGGGTTATGACCCCCCCAATAATCAGACCCAACCAATGTAACCCCCTCAATAAAATTATGAACTATCTTGCATAAATAGGCTGTTGATTTTCTTTACTCATTTCAGGTATTACCAGCAAAATAGTTGCATGTTTAATCATCTGGGAATTTACCCAGATTTATTTATTTATTTAGACAGAGATCTTGACCCCCCCCCCAATGTTCAGCACAAAGTTATGCCCATGCCAACAAGGTCATTCCCAAAAAGAGGAAAAGGGGCAATGACAAATGGACAACAAACATAACAAAAGGCAGCCAATATCCAAAGATGCCTTTTGTAATATCCTTCAGGGAACTTGGGTTCCACTTAACACCACTTAAAGCGAGTTTAGGCTGTGCTGAAGAATAAAGGTGGTCAAATATTCAAACATTGGCTTTCAAGCACACTGAATAGCACAAACTCTGTTTTTGTCTTACATCCTGTATTTCAATGTGAATTTGCACCTTTCAGTAAAATGCTGCATGTTGTTTGCATTTTTCTAACTAAATATTAAGAAATGAGGTGTTGGTTGAGACTTGGTTGAGGCTCATTCCTGTATTAAAGGATAGAGCTAGTGTTGCATCGTATTTTTAGTACAAGAGATAATATGAAAAGACCAAAAGCAGACAGAGTTAAAAACAAATTGCAAACACTGCTTTTATATTTGGAGCATTTCTGGATAATAAAACAGCTCAGAGGCACAAAGGCTTACATCACTCTGTGACTACATGAGCAATATCAGCAAGTATAATTTATTTAACACTGATGTCTTTAGGGGATTCTTTGACTTCAGAAAAGAAAGCTATAAAAGCACCATTTTTTTTTTTTTGTTTAAAGCCACAAAAAAGATGGAGTTTGTTTCTAAATGTTGCAGATATTAAGCAATGATTATATTTTAAAAGAAACTCACATCTCACATCATTTTATTCCTTCTTTGTTTGGAGGAGGAACATTAATCAAATGTCACTTGGATGTTCTCTACATGAACAAGTTCATACGCTTCGTACAAAAAGAAATTCAATTCAATATAAAATATTAAAAAGCAATAAAAAGCAAGCATCCTTAGTTGTTTCTGAAATTCCAGCAACAACAACAATCTCATGCTGGGACGTTAATGGATCTTAGTAACACTTTCTCTCTATATGTGCAAGCTTTCCCCAACAGGAAGCTAAAAGTCTTAATGCAACAGCACAAATTCAGCTGGCTGCAAACATTTACGTGTCCAGACTTTTCCCCACACCCTCTTTATTGGGGCTTGCATTTGAGCAACTTGCAGTGCTGATAACAGGAAGTGCAGCGTGTCAGGCTAACGTCAATAAAGCCAAAACTGTGTTCTGAAATATACAACACTATCTGTATGTTTTTTGCAAACTGTGCTTTCTAAATGTTGGGTTTTTGTCTTTTTGTATATAATTACATCAAAAATAAACACTGGAAACCTGTTACGTGTCTTTCAGCTCCTCCCTTTATGGATCATCACAGCAGATCTTCTGTCTCTGTCTCACATTGTCCTAACATTGCTCCTTGTCACACAAACCCTCTACATGTCCTTCTTCAGTACATCTATGAATGTTCTCTGTGGCCTTCCTCGTCTCTTTTTTGTCTGGCATCTCCACATTCATCGTCCTTGGAAATCATAATATGTTCAGCTCCACCTCCTGTCTTCTTGCCGTCGTCTCCAAACCATACATCGTAGGTCTCACTTCCATCTTGTATTTCTTTCCTTTCACTTTTGTTGCTGTCTTTCTGTCATAAATCACCTCTGAAACTCATCTCCACCAGCTCCACCCTCCCTGCAGACTCTTCTTTACCTCTCTTGTGCACTTTCTGTTGCTTTGGATGTTTGACCCCAGGTATTTGAACACATCTACCTTCAATAACAACTGACTTTCAAACCTCTTCTCTCCACTGCATACCTCCACCTCTCCAGGCTCTCTTCCACTTGATCCTGACTCTCACTAAAGATCACAATGTTGTCTGTGAACATCATAGTCCACGGAGACTCCCGACTAACCCTCATCTGTCAACCTGTCCATAACAATTGAGACAAAAAGGGACTCGCAGCCAATTCCTAATTGAATCCCACGCCCACCTTGAACCCATCTGTCATTGCTATCATACACCTCACCACTGTCTTGCTGCCTGACTTCTTCATGCAGTACCACAGATTGTCTCTTGGCATCCTATCATATGCTTCCTCTAGATCTATAAAAAGACACAATGCAACTCTTTCTGACCTTCTCTATATTTCTTTCTCAAGTGAGTATCAAATGTGATTAAATTATTTAATTACCAGAACCGAAAAACCCTAATAAACAGACAAATTTCCTGTTATGTGAAATTCTATAAAACCAAGCCACTCACCGTCATTCTGTGATTTGCTGAGGAATATTGTGCTCGCCCGTGGATGGTCTGATGGATTGTACTCCATATTCAACTCTGTCAAAAACAAAGAGCAAAGAATATGTACGCCTTCCTGAAATATCAAAGATGAGCAAAAAAACCCAAAAAACACGACAGTAGAAAAAACACAATGTTTTTCAGTGCAGCATTCACACATGCTCCAGACATATGTTGTGTTTAATTTGCACAAATGCTAAACCAAGGCTACTACTTTTAGCGGATTCACAATGGGGTCCCACAGCAGGTAGCCCTGCATGTTTCACGTTGTAGATTTCTATGCAGGACGCCCTTCATGAGGCAAACCCCAAAAGGATGTGCGTCTCCTCCCAGGAGGGATCTTTTGCTTGTTAGTCAAATGTGTGATCTACTACATTACCAAGTTTAACCAACTTTGGTGTATAAACTGATATTATTATCAATATATTAGCATGCAAATACTTACATGTTATAGGACTATAGATTCCTACAGATGCCTAATACTGCAAATGAAATTAAACTAAAAGGCTGCTCAGAGAGCACTCGCTCCTCCAAGCTCATATTTTGCATTTTTAAATGAATTGTAATATTTTCTCCCTCTATCCACGTTTCACCTCCTTGCCAAAATTCTGGCAATCAGCCGTGCACCATTGGCCGACAAGCAGTCATCAATATAACACACCTCTGGTCGGGCTCCTTTTTTATAGTGGCAGAGAAACCAGCAAATAAGAAGACTCGCTCATAAAGGATGACTAGTTTAGTCTGATTTAAATCACAGGCGTTACTCTTGTAAGTCTGTGTGCGGTTTTTGTTTTGTTTTTTGTTCCTCTACTCTAATAAATCCGGGCATGAATCATTCCCATCCAGAGCTAATCTGGATTGCATCATGGCCTAAAGGCATGGGCCAGCGAGGCATTTGTGCACGCATATTATACAGCAGAAGGACTCAGAACAGATGCCAAAAAATCCTTTCATGCCTTGTTCGTTGCCGATAACATCAGCTACTCTGACAACAGAGAGCACAGTTGTTATGAGTGAGAAGCTTTCTCTCTTCAGCGAGCGATCATTTCCACACCCAGCACATCTAAAAACAAATCCCGGCATTCGAAATCACGTGCGTATCAATCATGTGCATAAATATTTGAGAGTAATTGAAGTCAGATGACAAAATTGAATAAGCAACACCAAAAATGATACAAGTACAGCATCTGCTATTATTCACTTAACTCGTCACTACAAATCCTGTAGTGTCCTGCAACAAATTGGAAACATTTTATGAGCCTGTTTTTGGTGATGTCAGCTTTTAAACATTCCCGGCATGCAGTCTCCTACAATACGACAGGAAAAGCCCCAGATTGAAATCCAGACTATTTGATTATAATGCAGACAGCAAGAGGGACACATGGTTGATCATCTGTCCCAGCCCCAGCAACTGCTGGACTACGAATGACTGCTGGTAAATTAAAATGAGAACAAAACAGCTGTGACACTGCATAACAATTACAGTAACAAATTAAATTGCTTGAATAGTTTTGTACAGGGAGAAACAACGTTCACTTATTACAGCAGTTCTGCAAAACAGCAGACTTTGACAAACACCTCCTGTTGTGTGCAATAAAATAAAAAGTAAAAATAGCTAAGATGCAGGTAGGATTTACTAGAAGCCTGTTATATAAGTCTGCTTAGTTTAAGCTTTTTCTGTCCATAAAGTAACAACTGAAGTTCAAATGAACTCTAGTCTTAGGCCAAAAAAAAAAACAGCATTAACAGATGAACTGGTTGATGCCGAAAGGTTAGGCTAATCAACGATTCATTTTATTCATGTATTCCAGAATAATATTAATCAAATTAGGCATCTCCTAATTAGTTCGGGCTGTGCTGCTGTTTCCCCTGCTGCTTTCTTACAATATACAGCTGCACATGTGATTTGGTCTCGCCAAAAGCCTCTGAAATCCACCAGGGTGAATGGACCCAGCTTGGATTAGATTTGTGTCAAGTTAGCACCTTATGTAACAGTAGTCAGGAGCAGTTTAAATGGTAGCTTAACTGGTTTTCAATTTGTCTGAAACTTAAAAGAAAGCATGCCAAGAAAGCACAAGGGTGCAAAAATATATATATATAAACTTTATCCCAGTGACAACCGACACGGGACAAAAAAACACATTAAAACATAAAAAAAGAAAGAAAAGCATGTTTGTGTATTTGAGAGTGGGTGGATGAGGCTTGTAGTAAGAAAGAGTAGGAAAGCATTAAGTAGCAGTCCTTTCACAATATATTTTAGTCAGGCCATGATGCATGAGAGCTGTAGTTTGACTTTTCGCTCACTTTGCTGCATTTGTGATCACAGACTTTGACCTGTTCCCAGGATGTCAACGTCATACTGCCATTTCTATAAAGATCAGACTTAGCAATTTATTTATTGCAATTTATTACTATTAGGAACCCCCACACACACACACACACACACACACATACCTTTGTATCACGGTGGAGTGATTTCTCAAATGTACCACTGCTGTGTCAAATATATGATGCATGCGCCAGTTTGAGTCTTCCAGTCACACACAGCTAACTCTGCTTTTTACTGCATAGAGAACAATGGTGGAGCCACAGTCAAGAATCTTTCCAGGAAACCAGTAGGCCTGGGGCAAGGCCACATTAGTCAGCAGGACTATAAAATATAGCAAAGAAAATCTATCCATCCATCTTCTTCTGCTTTTCCAATTCAGGGTCGATGGGAGGCTGGAGCCTATCCCAGCTGCAGTAGGGTGAGAGGCAGACTGGTGTCCAGCCTTACACAGGGCTGACACAGAGAGACAACCGCTTTCACTTTTCTAGTTGTTTCTGTGGTTCAAAGATGATGTAACATTAAACATTGTTGGTCTCACAAGGTCCTTGAAGTGTTTTTTGACTAGCAGAAGCACTTCTGAATCAATCTCACAGGACCTCTAGGTCCCTCTAGGCCAACCTGCTGGATTTCCCGGGGTGTACAGTAGCTGGTGTCATGTGTTGACACATGATATTCACCACCTCAAGTAAACTTAACGGAGAGTTGTGGTCTGCTTTGGCACACCGAAACAGGAGGAGCTCAGCTAACCTATCAGCTGGCAAACTTACCTGTCTGTCTCACTACTCTTACATAATGGATTAAAAACAGGCACCATGCTTTTAACAGGCCAGTCCACTACTGCACTACACTGTTTCCAACACTGTGTCTGATTTGCTACTTTTTAAACCTTATGGAGGAAAATTTATTGCAAAAAGTATTAATGCATCAATTTTTGTAGAAGTACATGTTATATTTGGAGTATTGAATGTTGCAGCCTCAGCAACAATGTACTGCTGTTTTGTTTTAAGGACACATTAATGCTAATAATTTCTCCAATTCTGCTCTTTAAGTCCAACAACTTTCTATCTAATAGCCAAAAGCTCAGGCAAAACAAAAATCTTCTGGTCCTTTTCATCCATTCAAGGTAAATATTTATTTTTTATGCCTTTAATAATGTTAGTTTTACCACTGAATCTAGATGCTAAGGGTTACTGTTTAGGGTTACTGCTCATAAACTTATAGGTCCTTCCATATAAAAACAAATTTATTAAATGTTCAGACAAGTTAAGATTGGCTGTTTGTTTTTTTTAATTAATTGAAATCTTATTGGATGACTTTCAGTTTTAAATAATAAATTGAGTTCTTCTTGTGAAGCACATTCTGATGTTTATCTTGAAAGTTACTTCACACATTCATTTTGACTTATTTTACTTTACTTCTTATCTGTATTGCGGCATTTAAGCTTCACCCATGACTTATTATCTTATGACCATGTCTACACTAAGAGCAGCTTTGCCTCTGTTAACTTTAGAGCCTGCCTGAGCAGGATCTAAAGTTCACTGTTATGAATGTGATGCCACTGTTATTGTTGGAGTCTGTGGTAGCATGAAAACTCACTCGCTCCCATGCAGAGAGTAATTCTGGTCACTGTTCAGTCATGTGTATTGTTTTTTCCTCTTAGCAGCGTTGTCTAAATTCATGTACTGTACATGAATGTGTTTAATAATAAATAAATGCTGAGGTGAAATCGCTTTCTGAAGGACCTTACCCACATTTCAAACAGCAGAGCAAGGGATTTCTGAGTACCAGCATCTCAGGAAACATTTCGCACACTGCCAAACTCTGCATCAAGTAGAGTATGAAGTTTCCTACACACCTGCTCTTCATCAGATAATGAAACACAGAGCGGCGCCATGTTGAATAAACTGTGATAGGTCATATGACCGCGATCAGTGATAATAATATTCAAACAGAACCACGTATTACATTGGAAAAACAGTTAATAAATGAATCATCTGCGAGTAATACATATTGTCTTTGCATGAGTTATGAGACTAACTAGAAAAACAAAAAGGAAACTTATAAGAACAAGTACGTGAAGAATTACATCTCGACAAATCCAGAAAAGATATATATAATGCCTGAGACAATATCTAACAGTATAATCTTTGATACACCTGAATAGACATGTTTTAAACCTACTCAGCCAATTAATGTGATCTATGATGGTGCTGACCATCTTTATCAGGCCTTTTCATTGCGTGGTGAAGAGAGAGCACTCTTAAAATGTCCAACACCAGCACATGCATTAAATTCAAAAGATTAGAGTTCTGCAGTGTGTGAGCAGTTTATTCTTTTCTAAGTTAGTTTTCTTTTTTTGGTCCTTTTTTTCATTTTTTTGGTTTTGTTTTAGAGGTTTTTTTTTTCCAAAATTCCATCCACTATTTGAACGCACACACACTGACCACTGGCTTTGAGTGGTATCAGACCAAGTTAAACAAACAGGACTTGCACACACACATGGCTTCATATTCCCAGGAGAGAAGGGGGGGGCTCCCTGGGAAAGCACTGATAAGCTTAAGCATAAGCACACGCACAAACGTATACACACACAATCACATCAGTTATGCTATAGGGACTACTATGGACAAAAGTTATAAAGTAAGATTTATTGGAGATAAATTATCTGACTTTCAGGATTGGGACCACACCTCCAAACACGCCCCTTCTGGGTCTTATCTAATCTATATATGACCCCCAGTTCTACAAGCTTGTTCTTGTTTTCATGTCACACCCTTGCTCCCCTTTTTTCAATTCTTTCACTTCTTCACTTCTCGTTAGCACACGGGGATCTGCCAGGCCCAGGAGCCGCCGTCAGTCCACATCGAGGCTTTCCCCAAACCGCAGCTCAATTCTTGATTAAGCCATTCGCCTTTAAAACGCTGGCAATCCTAAAATAAGGATGTGGGTCCAGCTAGTAAATTAAATTTTGAATTTTTTTTTACCATTTTAGGATTCTCATTCGCAGACAACTGTGCATCATTACACTCCTAGTGGTGAGTGTTTAAATTCACTGCAATCTCCTTACCAAAAGTAAAATGAATAAATAAAACCAGTGCTAATCACACCTTCATTGTACAGTACACCTCGATCTGTATTTCATGACATGCTGGGTTAACGAGAGATTCGTCAAGAAGCTATGCACGAAGCAGTGAGCTTAACCTTATTTTCAGCTTCGTGTAGCATCAATTGCACATTTAGGCCAAGATATCACAGACTGAACCTAAACGTATTGGCATATTGCTTCATCGTAACACTTTTATTTATTCCCTCCTTTAATAATGACCAAATTCTATAAGTACTAGTTTGGGAAATGAGTTACAGCAAGAAAGATAAAACCATTATAAGTAAACGTGTCATGGAAGACTTGGCAGAATTTGAAGGGGATCGGTCACAAGGTAAAATCAGGTGACATGTCAGTTTGAAAGTGCTTTTGATTCTGATTAGCTTTATAGTCAAGAGTTGACAGCTTCCTCTAAGTCCTCATTAATTTAAATGAGACTGTCTTTTAGGAGTTTTCTGCCTCAGCAGCTCAAAGCAAGCAGACCTTTTTGAAGTGATAATTAGTGGGATGAGGTGGTCTTGATGTGTAGTGGCAGACAAATTGCTCTCTCATTACTAGTCAGCAAGCCAAACAAGTACTTTCTCCTTCAAAGCAACCTGAATGGACTTTTTTTCTCCAAAGGAAGAATAAGGGTGCCTAGTAATCTTTTTCTTTGTTTTAGAATATTTTAACTCCTTTATCTGAGTCGTTTCAGCTCTGCAAACATGTTGAGCTGAGCCAGTCATATGTCCCTGGGGAAACACATGACTGCTAGTGCCGTAAAAATAGTAATGCTTCTTGATGTGGAAAGAAGTGGATATATTGAATGTTGTGCCACTTCAGCAATATTCTGTAATGTTACTTTTCTTACTGTTTTTTTTTTTTTTTAATTTTGTTACACAATTTCAAGAGAAAATAGAAATAAAACATCTGAAAACTCTCATTTGTTTTCATCTCTTTATCTACGTTTTTTGCATTGCAGTGTTTTACAGCACTGTTTGTCAGAGTCGTCACCACGTTGTTTCCAGATCCTGGGTTCTCTCTGACGTCCACCGAGTCCTCTTATTGTCAAGAATTAATCCTGATTTCTACACACAGAAGTCAGATGACATTTCCCAAAGCAAAAGAAGAAAAAAAATGACATTCAGATAAAAATTATAACTCAACTTTTCAAACGTAATTTCCATTTGGTAAATTTATATCTATTTATACACCTTTTTGCATTGCATGTGCTTTATAGCAGAACTGGCTGCTAAAAGCACTAAAAATCTGTTTCCTGGCTAAGTTTCATTTACTGATGGCAC